>NC_060148.1:24773657-25078998 GCF_021461385.2 Schistocerca piceifrons | reverse complement strand
ATTTTCTTATCGCCAACTGGTGATTTTTCATGAAATTCCAGTTTATTCTTAATAATTGGAATATTTTCTTAATTTACGTTTGCGTATTGTATCAGAGCCTGATGTCTGCAAGTCTGTTGTTTAGTGCAGATGAGTTTACTGGTGTCTCTTCTAAAATTATGGGTAACTTTTGTTAATGAATGATTTCAGAGACTATTGTCAGTTAAATTTTTACTAATTTTTGGATTGTCTCTGTTTTTCTTAAATATATGTATATGAAAGGTACAGATCCGCTAACGCTAAATGAGTCGTCCCGCTCTTCCAGCCTCCTATTACATTTTTGGTAAGTAGTGCATTCTTAAAGTTAAGTAGTGGATTTTAATTAATTTGTATTTTCCACAATGTCTGGTGTTGTCAAGGATCCGGCTTGTCAGAGGCGAGGTGAGTTACTTTACGAATTGGAGCGACATGGGCTAGAGTGATGGGGTACGGTACAGAAGTTCACTGAACAAATATGTCAGCACAGCCATCGTCAGATGGTACATAAAGTTACCACACTTGATGAGATAAGTTTCTCCCTGCTGTCATTTGTGATGCATTGATAGAAATCGTAGAAATTATTCAGGATAGTAGCAGAGTGTCAGTATAGGCCCACTTAGATCATTATATTGATAGCCTGAACGACTTGGTCGGTGTTGACGCACAACAGGTGAAGGAAATACAGGATTATATTGTGGCGATTAAAGAATGGTATAAAAAAAAAGATGGAGACGTGGGTGTGAATTCGGAAAGTAATTTAGCCGTCCATGATGGGGACAAGAGCAAAAGATTTATGTGCCTTTGTTGTTCAAATATTTTCACGAATTCCCAGTAGGAGGGCATTTAGGTGTCTACAAGACGCAGGAAAAAATCCGACAGTCCTTGTTACCGAAAGTGGATGGGAGGGTAGCCAGCTGTCAGGTATGTGCTATGACCAAGCCAGCTCAGGATAACAGGGTTGGTAAATTCGCATCTAAACCCACAAAGAAAGCTTCCCACGAAATGTATATCGATTTTGCTGGCCCGTTACCAAGGTCTAAGAAGGGGAATAGATACATTTTCGTGTGTACTGATGCGTGTACTAGATTTATGTGATTGCTGTCAATCAGAGGTGCGACGACCTGAGCAATTACCCAGAATTTAGTCCAGTATTTTTAGAACTTTCGGGCCGCCACAGTCAATGGTCACCGATAATGCAATGCTGAGGCGTTTTGATTTGATTTTGACAGGGAAGCCAAAACAACTTTGGTCTAACCCGTCACTACCTGCATCAAAACCGAGTTTCTTGTGTGGTATCGCTCTCTGTATAACTAGTAAAGCCAACTAGTGCCCTTAAATAGTGCAAGGAGTCCCTTTACCAGTTTTTTGTTAGACATAATTTCTTCAGGTCTAGTTTTCCCGAAGATTCTGTATCTTTTACTCTCCAATGCCATGTACTCGAAAATTAGATGTGATGCAATTTCTTCACCCTCATAAAAAATCCTACACTTAGGGTCTTCTTCCGTTATACCCACTGTGTGCAGGTGGTTTTTGAAATTCACATGAGCGGTCACAAGTCCAGTCATGAGTTTGATCTCTTTCCTGTTCAATCCCAGGATTACAGAGCTTCTTTTAAAACATAGCTTGGGCTACCTTACCATATTTTTGTTTATGGATCTTGGTCCAATATTCTACGTGCTGCTTCCTAAGCCAGTTACATAGTTCTAGTTTGACCATATCCTTACTGATTGTCAGGACAGGTTCCAATCCAATAAATGAAGTCATTGCCCCCATCTTGGCCAGTCTATCGGTTGAGGCATTTGTGTAGTTCTCTTTAGGGATGGGGGTAAAAACATATTTCCACAACTTCACATTACCCCAAACCCTTCTTTTGCTGAATGCCTCAATCATAATATTAGATCTACATTGATTGTGTGTCATCACAAGGGCCAGAGCAACTGGGAACGTTCACTGTGATAATTGGGGCTATGGCACTCAATACAGCATTCTGTGAAACACATAAGTCAACACTGCCCTAGGTGCCTGTTGGGTATGAGGTGGCAACTCCACAGTGCAATTTGTGGGCATTAGAGGACCTGTTGCCTAAAGGAAAGACTCCACAGCAAGTTGTGAATCAGTAGAGGACAACCAGGAAGAACATCCAGGCAATACACTTAAATAAGGAACGCAATTCTTAACAAGTTGGAATGAGGTCCACGTTAAGAATTTTCAAGGGAATATTAAGTCAGCTGATAGTATTACTAAGAATTTGTTAACCCGGTATAGGGGACCATTCTTACTCTAGGATTATCTTACCCTTATAACATTGCTGTCAATGGCCTTGCTGCAGTGGTACCACCAGTTCCAGCCAGATCACCAAAGTTAAGCACTGTCAGGCTGGGCTAGCACTCGGATGGGTAACCATCTGGTCTGTCAAGCACTGTTAGCAAGCGAGGTGCACTCAGTCCTTGTGAGGCAAACTGAGGAGCTACTCGATTGAGAAGTAGCGGCTACGGTCTCATAAACTGACATACAGCCAGGAGAGCAGTGTGCTGACCACATGCCCCTCCATATCCACATCCAGTGACGCTTGTGGGCTGAGGATGACACGGCGGCCGGTCGGTACCATTGGGCCTTCCAACGCCTGCTTGGACGAAGTTATAACAGTGCTGCTACAGGAACTGCACACTTGTCAGGAGATAAGGGCCCATCTCTCTCCGATTAAGACAGATACCAAGGGATAAGGAAGGAGAATTTTCAGATCCGGCTGAATTTTACTGGGGGGAGGGGGAGTCTGTGACATGTCGGCACTCGTGCCACTCATGGCTCACCACTTCATCTATGGTGGGCATCAGGTCGTGTCCCACACTGACAGAGGACGGGGCTTTTCGCTGGCAGGAGTGCACATGAGGTGGCGCGCGAGGTGTGCATTGAGGCGATGACGGTGGTGAGATGGTGCACTTGACATCAGTTACCATGGCGCCATGGATGTAAGACTGTCCATGTTTGGCAGCAACTGGATTGGAACATGCACTGTGGATTACGTACCCAAGCTGTGATTATGTCCCAAGGGATTTTCAATGCCAATGAGCATTCGAAGTGTTTCTGATGTTGGAGGCAGGCATTAGTCGTTGTGTCATAGTAAACTATTTATAGTGCTTATCGTGATGCCAACGAAGTACCCTTGTGGATTATTGTGGAACTGTCTACCTTTTAACATTGTCCCTGCAAGTCATTAACGTGAGTTTGTTATAAGTGCCATTTTATTGCACTGTGTTGGTCTGCAAGCACTAAAGCAAATATGTATCAGAGCGTTATTATTGGCAGGAGAAGCAAGAACCAAGAAGAAAGACTGATGTTGTATGGAAGAATTTCACTCGGTGGAAACACACCGATACTAGGGAAAAGATGATGCTTTATTTCAATTATTTATTGCACATTAACTAAACATTGTACACATGTCATACATATCGTATTTTGAAGACAAACTCTCAAAATTTTGCACAAACATTCGATATGTGAATCATGAGTGACCTGGCAGATGTCAATAGGGTAATCGAATTCTTGCGTGTTGAATTATATTAATTTTTGGAGTGTCTTCGATTTTTAAATGCATTTATGAGAAAAGTAAAGGTTCCTAACATCAATCAATCATTCTGTCCCTCTACTTCCAGCTATCTGTTATTACTCAAACCAGAAATGGTGTCCAACAAACCAATACAGTCAATATTTTAGTAAAAGAATTTATATTTGTAACACACACACACACACACACATATATATATATATATATATACTATGAGATCAAGATGTTGCTGTGTTCGATTATATTGTTTATTACAATGGTCTTCTTTTGGTGTGAGTGCCATCGTCAGGTTATCTGCGGCAAGTGTGTAATTTGGAGTTTGATTAAAAATTTCAAATTTTGGAATGGATAATACAACATATTATAGAATTCTGATTTGCTATGTACATCAGGTGGTCTTGATATCTATAAGAGGTTGATGTCACAGTTTCTGTCATGCTACATTATAAGCTTGCTTGTTTGATGTTGATGGAGCTACTGTAGCTGTTAAACTTTTGCTGGAACAGTTCTATACTGCTCCAGGAAATGTTAAACGCACACTACAGCTCCATCAATATCGAAGGAGCAAACTTCCATAGTTTGGCAACAGCGAGTGATACATTGATGTCATGCAGACATAAAGGCCACCTGAGGTACATAGCAAATCATAATTCAATAATAAGATGTATTGTCTACTGCAAAATTTGAAATACGCTACCAAATTATGTACTTTCCACACATGACTTGAAGATGGCAGCCACATAAATACTGGCCTATTTTAGTAAACTATATAATCGAACACAACAACATCTTGGTCTCATAGCATAACATTCAACATCCTTATATGAGATATACGATGCAGTGGACTCACATGAGTACAGCCTGTAGCATATTTCCTATGTATCAGCGTTTATTAAATCATACCCATTCTGATCTGAATGTAATTCACACACCTTTTTGAGTGTCAAATTTTATGAAGGGAATAAATTTTCCTGGTAACTACACTGAAGCGCCAAAGAAACTGGTGCAGGTATTTTTATTCACATACAGAATTATGTAAGCAGGCAGAATATGGCGCTGCGGTCGCCAACGCCTATGTAAGGCAACAAGTGTCTGGCGCACTTGTTACATCTGTTACTGCTACTACAATGGCAGGTTCTCAAGATTTAAGAGGGTTTGAAGGTGGTGTTATAGTCGGCGTTCAAGCAATGGGACATAGCATCCCTGAGGTAGCGATGAAGTGGGGATTTTCCTGTACGACCATTTCACGAGCGTAATGTGAATATCAGGAATCTGGTAAAACGTCAAATCTCCGACATCTCTAGGGCTAGAAGAAGATCCTGCAAGAATGGGACCAACAACAACTGAAGAGAATCATTCAACGTGACAGATGTGCAACCGTTCCGCATATTTCTGCAGATTTAAATGGTGGGCCATCAACAAATGTCAATGTGCGAACTATTTAATGAAACATCATTGATATGGGCTTTTGGAGCCTAAGGCCCACTCCTGTAACCTTGATGACTGCACGACAAAGCTTTACGCATTGCCTGGGCCCGTCAACACTGACATTGGACTTATGATGACTGTAAATGTGTTACCTCATCAGATGAGTCTTGTTTAAAATTGTATCAGGTGGATGGACTTGTGAGGGTATGGAGACAACCTTATGACTCCATGGACCCTGCATGTCAGGAGGGAATTGTTCAAGCTGGTGGAGGCTCTGTAATGGTGTGGGGCATGTCCTGTTGAGTTGACGTGGGACCGCTGATACATCTAGATACAGCTCTGACAGGTGTCATGTACTTCTGATCATCTGCATCCATTCACACCCACTGTGCATCCGATGGACTTGGGAAATTACAGGAGGACAATGTGACACCCGACATGTCCAGAATTGCGACATAGTGGCTCCAGGAACACTCAGTATAAATTAAACACTTCCACTGGCCACCAAAATCCCCAGGCATGAATATAATTGAGCATATTTTGGATGGCTGGCAACATGCTGTTCAGAAGAGATCTCCACCCCCTCATACTCTTACGGATTTATGCACAGCCCTGTGCGATTCATGATGTCGGTTCCTTCCAGCACTACTTCAGACATAGTGAAGTCCAGGCCACATCATGTTGTGGCAATTATGCGTGCTCGATAATATTGGGCAGGTGTACCAGATTCTTTGTTTCTTCAGCGTATTTATCATTAAAAAAATACAAGACATCTGTCTTTCTGGGCATAACACTTGGTTCAAAACCCACATGAGTTGTTCTATGAATGTGAAGAAAGGGCACATGTCATGACAAAACTCACCTCAGCAGAGTGATGGCGGCGCTATCGGTTGAGGGAGTCGGGCTGGCAGCTGTGGGCGTGGTAGCTGAGGCGGAAGTCCAGCTGAGGTCACCATGGTTGCTCTGCAGCTTAGTGGTGGGGGCGACTGAGCTGTCTGTAGTGGCTGGTGTGCTGTGTGGGAGAAGCTACGTGAAAAAGTGCATTCACATGTGGGCGAGAGGGCAGCTTTTTGCAGGCAGTAACTGCTGGGGGACTGTCTACACACACATAATAGAACACACATAGTCAACAACAGTAATGTGCATACTTAGACAAATGACTTACTGTTGACCACATCATTTTACAATTTCGGTCTCCTGAGCCCCTCATACCAGTAGCTTAGCAGACCAAACAACAGTTTGTACATAATAAAGCACAGCTGGAAGGTACATACAAGTTTCAATAGTTATGCTGGAGGGATTGGACAGTTTAGTTTGAATACATAACAACGAAAATCACACAGAAATTGAAACGGCAATATCCTTTTAACATACGAGGTGCGACAATAAAGTAATGAGATTGATTTTACTTGCAAGATGTGACAACTCTGCAGTCTTGCGCAGGCCCAATATCTTTGACCTTGGTCTATAAGCTGCTTCTAGTCCAAGTGGCACTTCGATGCAGCTGCTCAGTCGTGAGTTGTTGTAAAAATTTACACGTGTTTGAGTTTCTCGTCACAGAAATGGAACCGCATAATATTACGCAACGGTATGCCATTTCTTTTTGTGTTAAACTGGGTGAAAACGCGACGACAACTTACGGTAGGCTTCAGAAGGCTTTTGGAGAGGAGGTTATGTCAAGAGCTCAAGTTTTTCGTTGGTATAAAATGTTTGGTGAAGGCAGAACGAATGTTGTAGATGAAGACCGCAGTGGACGACCATCAACCTCACGGACGGATGTCAACTTGGCCAGGGTGCGTGAACTCGTACGATGTGATCGAAGATTATCCATGAAAATGAAAATATTGCAGAAGGACTGAACATCAATCGAGAAACGGTTCGTCGAATAATAACTGAAGATCTTGGTATGAGAAAGATTTGCGCAAAAATGGTCCCAAAAAATCTCTCAACGCCGGCCGGCCTGAGTGGACGAGCGGTTCTAGACGCTACAGTTTGGAACCGCGCAACCGCTCCGGTCGCAGGTTCGAATCCTGCCTCGGGCATGGATGTGTGTGATGTCCTTAGGTTAGTTAGGTTTAAGTAGTTCTAAGTTCTAGGGGACTGATGGCCTCAGAAGTTAAGTCCCATAGTGCTCAGAGCCATGTGACCCAATCTCACATCACAACAGCAAGAAACACGGAAAAATGTGGCAGTCGATCTGTTAGAGGTAACGGAAATCAGTCCAGATTTGTTATCGTGATGAAACTTGGTTTTTTTCAGTACGATACAGTGACAAAACGCCAAAGTTCGCAATGGTGCTCAAAGAGATCACCCAGACCTAAAAAAGCTCGCATGTCAAAGTCAAAAGCAAAATGCATGCTTGTGTGCTTCTTTGATTCGAAGGGAATTGATCATAAAGAGTGGGTGCCTCCTGGACGAACAGTTAAACGATATTACTACAGAGAAATTTTAGAAAGACTTTGTAAAAGAGTTCTTCGGGTCAGTGCCAATATTGCAGATAATTGGTTTCTGCATCACAATAACGTGCCATCCGAGACTGCTCTGTCAGTACAGAAATTTTTAGCCTCAAAACAAATTTCAGTACTACCACAGCCACCTTATTCACCAGATATCGCTCCATGCGACTTTTCTCTATTTCCAAGAGTCAAAACAGCAGTCAAGGGACACCATTTTCGAACTGCACAAGATGTCCAAAAAGGTGTGGCGAGGTTTTTGGATGATATTACAGAAGATGAGTTCAAGAAATGTTACCATCAGTGGCAGAAACGTTGGAAAAAGTGTGTGCAATCAGATAGGAACTGCTTTGAAGGAGACAACACTAAACTTGACTAAAACGGTAAGCAACATTTTTTTTTTTTTTTTCACATTAACCTCATTGCTTTATTGTCGCACATGGCGTGGGGCTGCAATTATCTGTGTTTGTAGCTCACATTTCTGGAGTCAGGTTGAAAGAGGAACAGATGGGACACAGAGGTGCTAAAAATCTCTTTGTGTTACTCTGTGTAAACATCTACCTCATACTCCGCAAGCCACCTAATGGTGCGTGGCGGAGGGTACTTTCGGTACCACTCTCTGATCCCTCCAACCCTGTTCCACTTGCGAATAGTGCGTGGGAAGAATGATTATCTGTAAGCCTCTGTATTGGCTATAATTTATCAAATTTTCTCCTCATGGTCAATACGCGAGATGTATGTGGGAGGAAGTAATATGTTGTCAGACTCCTCCTGAAATGTGCTGTCCCTAAATTTCAATAGTAAATATCTCCATGACGCACGACGCCTCTCTTGTAACGTCTGCCAGTGGAGATTGTTTAGCATCTCTGTAACGCTCTGTAGTCAGCTAAACTACCCCGTGACGAAATGCGCCGCTCTTCGTTAGATCTTCTGTCTCTCCTATTAGTCCTATCAGATAGGGATCCCATATAGATGAACAATACTCAAGAATCAGGCTAACAAGCGCCTTGTAAGCCATTTCTTTCGCGGATGAGTTTCATTTCCCTAAGATTCTTCCGATGAATCTGAGTCTGGTGTCTGATTTTTCCACTATCTTCTCTATATGATCATTCAACTTAAGGTCGCTCTGGATAGTTACACCTAGATGTTTTACGGCAGACACTGTCTCCAGCTGATTGTAATCAATAGTGTAGCTGTACAGTAGTGGATTTCTCTTCCTATGTATGAGCAATATGTTACATATATTTACGTTCAGGGTCAACTGCCAGAACCTGCAACATTCATCATTTCTCTGCAGGTCGTTCTGCAACTTCTTAGTATCTTCTGGCGTTGCTACTTTGATATAAACAACTGTTTCATCTGTGAATAGCCTTAAAGAGCATCGGAAACTTTCTACTAGATCATTTACATATACTGTAAACAGCATCAGTCCTAACACTCTTCCCTGTGGCACTCCAGATATTAGCTTTACATTTGCCGATTTAGTTCTATTAAGAGTGACGTGTTGAGTTCTATCTGCAAGAATGTCTTGAATCCAATCACAGGTCTGCTCCGATACTCCGTTAGCTTGTATTTTTTTCATTAAATGCCAATGTGGGACGGTGTCAAATGCCTTACTGAAAACAAACAACACGGCATCTGGTGGCTAACACACAATAAATCCACCTAGAAAGGAATATGAAGTAAACATAGGAAAGAATAATGTACACTGAGATAAGTCTTGGCATAACGATATGTGTAGGTATGGACGGCCGCAGTATCACGCACACAACGTACAGAAGGGTAGTTCACTGGCAGAGCTGTCGCTTGTACTCGGGTAGGACATGTGGAAAGGTTTCTGATGTGATTATGAGTGCGCGACTGGAAATAAGACTTGGAACACCGAGAGGTAGTTTGAGCTAGATGCGTGGGGCACTCCGATATGGATACCACAATTAGGACATTACCACTCATCGCAGACAATGCAGTGGGTGACGTGCTTCACTTAACGAATGCGAGCGATAGTGTTTGCGTAGAATTGTCAATGCTAATGGACAATAAATGCTGTGTCATATAATGGGGTACACACGAGGAACGTATTCGTTTGTAGAGTGATTAAAATTTTGCGGTAATGGGGTATGGCAGCAGATGTCCGACTCGAGTGCCTTTAATAACAACACGACATTGCCTACAGTATCTCTCGTGGGCTTGTGACCATATCGGTTGGGCTCTAGAAACCTGGAGACCGTGGCCAGTTCAGATGAGTCCTGATTTCAGTTAGTAAGTTCTGATGGTAGGGTTCGAGTGTGGCGCGGTCCCCACGAAACTATGGACCCTGATTGTCTGCAAGACACTGTGCAAGCTGGTGGTGGCTCCAAAATGCTGTGGGATGTGCCTACATGGAATGGACTGGGTCGTCTGGTCCAATCTGAACCTACAATTCACTGGCAGTAGTTATGTTCAGCTACTTGCGACCATTTGTAACCATTCAAGCATTTCATGTTCCCAAACAATAATTGGTTTGAAGACCATTCTGGACAGTTCGAGCATTTTATTTAGTGAACCCAATCCTCTGACATGAATCCTATCGAAAATTTACTGGACATAATCGAGATGTCGCTTTGTGCACAATATCCTGAATCGGCAACAGTTTCGCAATTATGGACAGCTACAGGCAGCATGGCCCAGTGTTTCAGCAGGGGACTTCTAACGACTTGTTGAGTCGGTGCCACGGGCAAAAAGAGCTCTGACATGTTATTAGGAAATATCCCATGACTTTCGTCACTTCAGTGTGGTATCACTGATTCGATGTTTTGAGAGGTTGGCAGAATGTGCGACCTCACTTTCTGCCCCTACTGATGGCACAAAAAATGGCAAGTGACATCTGTATTCCGTGAGAAAACATGTGTAATGGTACCAATTCTGTCTTGGGATTGGATGGGAAAAACATGAAACGGCACATGTGCCAGGAATAATGTGCTACAGTGACTGTACGACAAAGAGGCTGGTGCTTACGTAAATGGTGCCACTGGGCGAGGCGGATCTCACAACAAAAAATAGAAGTGACCTCTTTGTCTGCGCGCAACAGAAGCTGCTTGAAAACGCACCATCACGCCCATGTCGACCAGACTGATGTCAGCCAAGACGTCATTTCCATCTCACCGCTACCTACTCGCTTTTCAAACAAACAAACACAGACCCAGTATATACACAATGTCATCAAAAGTATCCGGACACCCGTAAAATCATACTTTTTTTCATATTAGCGGTATTGTGCTGCCACCTACTGCCAGGTACTGCATATCAGCGACTTCAGCCGTCATTAGACATCGTGAGAGAGTAGAATACGGTGCTCTGCAGAACTCACGGACTTCGTACGTGGTCAGGTGATTGGGTGTCACTTGTATCATACATCTGTACTTGTATCATACATCCACACTCCTAAGCATCCCTAGGTCCACTGTTTCCCATGTGGTAGTGAAGTGGAAACGTGAAGAGATACATACACCACAAAAGCGTACAGGCCGACCTCGTGTTTTGACTGATAGAGACTGCCGACTGCTGAAGAGCGTCGTAATGTGTAATAGGCAAACATCTATCCAGACCATCACACAGAAATTCCAAACTGCATCAGGGTCCACTGCAAGTTTTATGACAGTTAGGTGGGTGGTGAGGAAACTTGGATTTCATGGTCGAGCGGCTGCTCATCACATCACGCCAGTAAATTCCAAACGACGCCTCGCTTGGTGTAAGGAGCGTAAACAATGGACGATTGAACAGTGGAAAAACGTTGTGTGGAGTGAAGAATCATGGTACACAATGTGGTGATCCGATGGAAGGGTGTGGGTATGGCAAATACCGGGTGAACGTAATCTGCCTGCATGTGTAGTGCCAACAGTAAAATTTGGATGCGGTTGTGTTGGTGTGGTGTTTTTCATGGAGGGACTTTCATCCATTGTTGTTTTGCATGGCACTATCACAGCACAGGCCTACATTGATGCTTTAAGCACCTTCTTGCTTCCCACTGTTGAGGAGCGATTTGGGATTGGCGATAGCATCTTTCAACATGATTGAGCAACTGTTCATGGTGCACAGCCTGTGGCAGAGTGGTTACTCGACAATAACATCATTGTAATGGACTGGCCTGCACATGGTCCTGACCTAAATCCTATAGCACACCTTTGGGATGTTTTGGAACGCCGACTTCATGCCAGGCCTCACCGACCGATGTTGATACCTCACCTCAGTGCAGCACTCCATGAAGAATGGGCTGCCATTCCCCAAGAAACATTCCAGCACCTGAGTGAAGGTATGCATGCGAGAGTGGAAGCTGTCATCAACACCATACCATGGGCCAACACCATACAGAATTCCAGCATTACCGATGGAGGACGCCACGAAATTGTAAATCATTTTCAGCCATGTGTCTGGATACTTTCGATCACATAATGGATATCCTACAATATTAGAAATGATTTTTGTGTAATTGAAGTAGATATGTAACATCTAATGCTTAATTTTAATGAGCTGTTATCTGTCTGAGAAGGCCGGAGTGGCCGTGCGGTTCTAGGTGCTACAGTCTGGAGCCGAGCGACCGCTACGGTCACCGGTTCGAATCCTGCCTCGGGCGTGGATGTGTGTGATGTCCTTAGGTTAGTTAGGTTTAATTAGTTCTAAGTTCTAGGCGACTGATGACCTCAGAAGTTAAGTCGCATAGTGCTCAGAGCCATTGTTATCTGTCTGAAGTAGTTCAGCTTCCACGAGTTCCTGAGTGAGTGCTATTCGGCTGTTGTCAAGAAATAGGTGCCCGCTGTAAGTATTTTTCAAATATTCAAATGTTTCTGAATTCCTAAGGGACCAAACTGCTGATATCATCTGTCCCTAGACTTACACACAACTTAAGCTAACTTATGCTAAGAACAATACACACATCCATGCCTGGGGAAGGACTCGAACCTCCGGAGGGAGAGGCCATGCATTCCGTGACTTAGCGCCTCAAACCGCGCGGCAAATATTTTTCTCCACGAGAAACTGGACACGTAGCGGATAAACATGATCTCTTCATATCTTGACTTGGATTACAAGTGGTGTTTAACGTATAAGAAATTATAGATAGTATACTTTTAAAAGTAAAAGTCACACTAGAAGATGGCGGCAGATGTAGTTGTGCATTTCCGTCGAGTCGTTTAATGCGCAGGAACATACTATAATATCAAAAAGCTGTGGGCTGTAGAATTTCTACGAACTGCATTTAGTCATTTTCTTCGTCGCGGACGAAAGTCCTCCACGTCGCTCCTTATTCGTCATGTACACTATGTGATCAATAGCATCCGGACACAAGGCTGAAAATGACTTACAAGTTCGAGGCACCCTCCATCGGTAATGCTGGCATTCCATTCGGTGCTGGCCCACCCTTAGCCTTGATGACAGCTTCCACTCTCGCAGGCATACGTTCAATCCAGTGCTGCAAGGTTTCTTGGGGAATGACAGCCCATTCTTCACGGAGTGCTGCGCTGAGGAGAGGTTCGAAAACATCCCAAAGGTGTCCTGAAGGATTCAGGTCAGGACTGTGCAGGCCATTCCACTATAGGGATGTTATTGTGTGTAACCACTCCGCCACAGGCCGTGCATTATGAACAGGTGCTCGATCGTGTTGATAGATGCAATTTCCATCCCCGAATTGCTCCTCAACAGAGGGAATCAAGAATTTGCGTAAAACATCAATGTAGGCCTGTGGTGGGATAGTGCCACGCAAAACAAAGGGTGCAAGCCCCCTCGATGAAAAACACGACCACATCGTAACACCACCACCTCCGAATTTTACTGTTGGCACTACACACTCTGGCAGATGATGTTCACCGGGCATTCGCCATACTCACACCCTGCCATCGGATCACCACATTGTGTACTGTGATTTGTCACTCCACACAAGTTTTTCCACTGATCAATCATCCAGTTTTTACGCTCCTTACACCAAGCAAGGCGTCGTTTGGGATTGCCAGTGTGATTTGTGGTTTATGAGCAGCCGCTCGACCATGAAATCCAAGTTTTCTCACCTCCCGCCTAACTGTCATAGTACTTGGTGGATCCTGATGCAGTTCGGAATTCTTGTGTGATGGTCTGGATAGATGTCTGCCTATGACACATTAAGATCCTCTTCAACTGTCGGCGGTCTCTGTCAGTCAACAGAAGAAGTCAGCCTATACACTTTTGTGCTGTCCGTGTCCCTTGCCGTTTCCACTTCACTATCACATCGGAAACAGTGGACCTAGGGATGTTTAGGAGTGTGGAAATCTCGCGTACAGACGTATGACGCAAGTGACGCCCAATCAGCTGACCACGTTCGAAGTTCCGCACAGCGCCCCGTTCTGCTCTCTCACGATGTCTAATGACTGCTGAGGTCGCGGATAGGGAGTACCTGGCAGTAAGTCTCAGCACAATGCACATACTGTGAAAAACGTATGTTTTTGGAGGTGTTCATGTACTTTTGATTACTTGGAGTATGTTGTGTAATGAAGACTCATAGTTGTGAGCTAAACACATCGAATTAACCTCTAATGATCGAAAGGATTGGTTTACTAAGTTTTACAGTATATTTATGAGTGGCAGTGAGGTGTCCAGAAGTTTCAGTAGTGATTAAATCGTATCTCGAAACACTGGATATGTGTTGTAATCAGATCGACCATTCTTTCAACAGAAATTAGATATTTTCGATTCGTGTTAATTGGCAAGAATGGAAGTTTAACACAGTAAGAAATGGAAGCTGACATGTTTCTGAAGTTGTACAGTAGTGACTGCTGGTAATTTTTCTCATGCTAATGAAATCACAGTCAGTGTCAAAGAAGTCTGGTACGCAAATCGAACTTCGTCTCGACACACTCTAAAAATTTCAAAATCATGTAGTTCACAGAAATATGACAATGATAAATCCAAGCTCTGACTGTTCTGAAAGTAGACTCTGACTATAGATAAACTTTCACTTGCTACTGAATACATAAAATCAGACAATGGGTGCACTAACCTGACGATCTCAAACTGGCAACAACTGAATGGGAAAAACCCTTAAGATAGTGTTAATTGTCAAGTAGTGTTTACTCTGAATTGATGCAGTGTGTATAATGGAATTTCTACTAACTTCAAAAAGATAAAGAGTTTTCAGTATGTGTTGTGCTCACAACTTAAATTTTAAACTAAAGTAATTCATTGAAAAGTGTCCTCCAGTTGTGTGTTCTGAATTGAATAGTGAAGTGAGAACTAATTTCTGTTTGGACTGGTTCCAAATAGTGCAGTGATTTGATCGAACTTTGACTGAGCTAATCTCTCAAGTTTTATAATTAAAGTAAATGCAGGAAAGTGTCTTAGGTCAGTGTTTAATCCAAAGGAGTGAGTGTATTCTGTTTAACACTGTGACCAGGAGAAACTTCTTTAATTTTTTTATTTTACACATCTAGTTTCGTAGTACCAAATTAAGGAGCCAGTCTCAAAGGTCAAGGAACGTGTCAGTACATGAAAGTACAACATAAAAGTGATAGCAGACAAAATAAAGTGTTTATGAACCCAAAAAAAGACAAGTCATAAGTTCATGTAAATGCAATCAACAACATAACACAGGGATCAGCTTAATTTTCCAAGGACTTATCGACAGAATAGAAGGAGTGACGCATGAGAAAAAACTTCAGTTTAGATTTGAAAGCTTGTGGATTATTGCTAAGATTTTTGAATTCTTGTGGTAGCTCACTGGAAATGGATGCAGCAGTATACTATACATCTTTCTACAAAAGAGTTAAGGAATTGCGACCCAAATGGAGATTGGATTTCTGCCTTGTATTAACTGAGTGCAAACTGCTAATTCTTGGGAATAAGGTGATATTGTCAACAAGAAACGACAGCAAAGTGTTTGTATATTGAGAGGCCAATCTTAGAAAACCCAGACTATTGAACAAGGCTCGACAAGAGATTCATGAACTTAGATTCACTTAAAACACACAATTAAGTGGCATGGTACTTAAATGGAACTTTGGACGATTTTGGTGGAGCAAGTGAGATGTGTTAGTTAAATATTTTACCTCAAAGGTGTAACTTAAGTGTTCTCCTTTCGTACTTTGTCAAAGACAGTACATCTTTGGTTAGAGTTCTAACATTAACAACTGACATTGACTGATGTTCAAGATATTCGGCTCCACGGAACTTGGAAGCACGTGTCAGATCTACAGAGGATAATGGCTGTGCACATCACTATAGTCACACTCTGCAGGCATCTTCGAAGTGTGCTGTATGCTCTCATCGTTCTCGTCATCTTGAGTAGTACATCTCGACATTTCCTGTTGCAATCACAGCCATTATTGTCTTGCAGTGCAGCGTAGAGATAAGTACATGAGGCTGAAGCTCTAACTGCAGCTACAAGTTTATGGTTAGGCAGGAGCAAGCTAGTGGGTGTACGAATAAGTGTGAGATTCAGATGCAAACAAGGGGAGCTCTGCTGGTGAATAACAAGGTACGTTATGAGGATATTACCAAATACACACACAAAAAAAAGTTTTGCACCACCCCAGTGCCCAGAACTCCTGAAGATAGACGTTGACTGTGGCTATTGTATCACAGGCACAGTTCCTTTGACTGTTCAGAGATGTCACTAAACCCGCCCAAAGATGTAAACAACAATGCATGATCAGCGCCTATTAGATGGAGGGGATCCGACAGCCCATCAGTTCCAGTCATTCCACCAGGAAGGAGGTACACGGCTTGTGTTGTCTGTAGTTCAACCACGCCTAGAAAAACAATAGCGCGGTTCGATCGTGTCTCTATTATTACTTTGTGCCAGGAAGGGCTCTCAGGAATGGAAGTATCCAGGTATCTCAGAGAGAACCGAAACGATGTTGTTTGAAAATGGAGGAGATACAGAGAGACATGAAGTGTCGATGATATGCCTCACTCAGGGTGGCCAAGGGCTACTACTGCAGTGGATGACCGCTACTTACGGATTATGGCTCGGAAGAACCCTGACAGTAACGCCACCATGTTGAATAATGCTTTTCGTGGAGCTACAGAACATCTTGTTACAACTCAAACTGTGCACATAAGCTCCATGGCGAGGTCCATCCTTGCAACCATGACACAATGCAGCGAGGTACAGATGGGCCCAACAACGTGCCGAATGGACTGCTCAGGATTGGCATTATGTTCTCTTCACCGATGAGTGCTGCATATGCCTTCAACCAAACAACTGTCAGAGAAGTGTTTGGAGGCAACCCGGCAGGCTGAACGTGTTAGACACACTGTCCAGCGAGTGCAGCAAGGCGGAGGTTCCCTTCTGTTTTGGGGTGGCATTATGTGGGGCCGACGTATGCAGCTGGTGCTCATGGATGGCCCCGTAGTGGCTGTACGATACGTGAATGTCATCCTTTCACCAATAGTGCAACCACATTGACAGTGTATTGGCGAGGCATTCGTCTTTGTGGACGACAACTCGCGCCGCCATCTTGCACATCCTGTGAATGGCTTCCTTCAGGATAATGACATCACTCAACTAGAGGGGCAAGCATGTTCTCGAGATGTGAACCCTATCGAGCATACCTGGGATATACTGAAAAGGGCTATTTATGGACGATGTGACCCACTAACCACTCTGATGGATCTACACCGAATCGCTGGTGAGGAGACAGACAATGTTGATGATCAGTGCGTTGATGAACTTTTGGATAGTATGCCACGACAAGTACAGGCATGCATCAATGCAAGAGGACATGCTACTGAGTATTAGAGGTATTGGTGTGTACAGCGGTCTGGACCACCATCTCTGAAGGTCTCGCTGCATGGTGGTACAACATGCAATGTGTGGTTTTCATGAGCAATAAAAAGGGCGGAAATGGTGCCTATGTTGATCTATATTCTAATTGACTGCACAGATTCTGGAACTCTCGGAACCGAGCTGATGCAAAACTTTTTTTGATGTGTGTACAATAAAACGATTTGCTTTTCTAACTTATGCCGCTATATGCTGTACTATGGATGTGGAAAAAGAGCACATGTAGTGATGGAACTCACTGCAGAGTAGAGGCGGTGCTGCCATCAGGCCAGAGTGTGGAGTGCAGAGTCGTGGGTGGTGCAGCTGTGACCGAAGTCCAGCCACGGTTGCTGTGCAGCTCAGTAGCGGGGGTGGTCCTGCCGTCTGCAGTTGCTGGCAGTCTGCAAAGAGAGGCAATGGTTAGGATAGTATTTCACCTGGAGGCTGGAGGACAGCTTACCATAGACAGTAGTGCTGAGGAATTGTGCACACACACACACACACACACACACACACACACACACACACACACACACACACACACACACACACAAATAATGGGATACACATTGCCGACAAAAACAGTGGTTCAGCTAAGATAGATGACTTACCATTGCTCTAATCAGTTTACACTATGCTTCTCGAGAGTTCCCCACAGCAATAGCCTGGCATCTGAATCGACGGCATGCACCGAAATAAAGCAGAGATGAAAGGTACATACAAGAGTCGACAGTTATGCTGGACTGATGTGACAATGACTGGCTGGCAGATTTAGAATACATAACAACAATCACTCATAAATTTCAAAGGCAACAACACTATGTACTACATATAGTTCAATTATCGTGCCTGGGCATCAGCCACTGGTCTGTAGGATATAGAGAACAGTAAATGGGGAGGCTAAAGAGCTCTTTGAGTTATTCCATTCCAGCTGTCTGCAGAAAAAAGGCATGAAAATAAATCGAACATACAAAAATATGGAAAATACAATTAAAAACGATAAATGAAACCAGTGATATGATGTGAGAAGGCGTTAACATGTGTGATGTTACTTCCTGGGGCTATCAAAAACTAAACTAAACCCCTCCCAAACAGGCCATGGAGACCCAACGGTTCCGACCCGCCGCCGTGTCATCCTCAGCCCATTGGCGTCACTGGATGGGGATATGGAGTGGCATGTGGTCAGCACACCACTCTGCTGATCGTATGACGGTTTCCAAGACCAGAGCCGCTACTCAATCAAGTAGCTCCTCAGTTTGCCTCACAAGGGCTGAGTGTACCCCACTTGCCAATAGCACTCGGCAGACCGGATGGTCACCCATACAAGTGCTAGCCCAGCCCGACAGCGCTTAATTTCGGTGATCTGTTGAGAACTGGTGTTGCCACTGCGGCAAGGCCATTGGCTCCTGGGGCTATTTGTGACACTAAAAACCGTAACCGACAGGAGTGTGCCTCGACATCCACAGGGACTCACGCCAATTGAAACATACGTGCTGTTAGAATACACAAGCGCCAACTGCCTGTACTGTTCTGGGACCAGCATGGTGACAATTTGAAACATCACGCGCCCTGGATATGCTGCTGCGCTTTCGACACGGGACAAACAGAGTGGCTGTTGTGTGATTTTTGCCAGTAGGAGAAGCAGATGGCGTGACACAGAAAGCAAGGGTATCTATGTCCGTGTGCTGTGAGAGCTTCTTGAAAGACGCCAACCAAGACATTTCCATTCCGCTGCTCATTACTTGATTTCCAAGACAACTGAGAACAATTTTATGTATCCTACAGTAGAAAATAAGTAGATATATAAGAACCAACAATTAATTTTAATCGGGTTCTGGATGTGTCAAATTTTTAAATTTCCACGAGTTCCACACCATGACTACTTCCGCCACCATTGTCCAGTAAAAGAGGTGTCGGCTGTAACAATTTTTTTTATATTGCTGTCTTAGTGCCCCACAGAAAAGTGTGTAGGCAGCAGATGGCCACTGTCTCTTGAAAGCAAGATCGGTTTCGAAATTCTGCATAATCTAAAAGAACAGAGGTGATATTATTCTTCTAAATGTAAACATCACAAAAGAATTGACCAGCTATGAAATGTTTAAAGGCAGTATGGACATGTGGTGAGTCGAGGATGATAAGTGTAGAATTGAAGGTATGACATTCAGCCGCCAAAATGAACCCGCTAATGTAAAGGAGGTAGGATCGACTGAAACAAAAAGTTTGCTGGGGTGGATTAAAACTGTTCCGTATCGTGCAATGGGACATCCTCCTCAACATTACCCTTTTTTAATAGAAATAGTCGATACCAAGTATACTTTCGATTCTTGTATAGGTGAACATTATCTCAGCTGTTTAAGTAAATGAATTTCATTTTATTTTGTCTATGATCCATTACATTTCAGGCTAAAATGTATAAAAAAGAAATTAATTTATTACAATCGATATATATGTTCAGTTAAAATTAATCTTTCTTTAGAAATATTTGAAATTACGAAATATCTGGCATACTTAAAATTCATATTATTAATTGCACAATCTAATTCTAATTATTAAATTGGTCTCTGGACTCACTTACAAAAAATGATATAACTTGATGAAGCTTCTTCTTTTGTCAAGAAAGTTTGTATTCTCTTTTGCTTTGTAAACTCTTTGGATTATAGTTAGTACCGCAGAATGTTAGGAATAGTGGGCATGCCTCCGATGGAATCAGACATGTTTTAATTTTGGCATTAACACTGTAATTATTGTTTTTATGGAAGTGGAAATTGTAAAGACGGTGTGACATAAAAGAATGGGAAAAGCAAAGAAAAATGTCACAGAAAGATAAATTACTTCATCAGTTATCAGATCAACAGGAACCCACTGAGTTAAAGGACTTACAGCCTCAAGAATAATCTCCTAGGCGTGACTGCAGCCAACAACGAGAAAATGAAGTAAGTAAAAGCTTTTTAAACTAATGAAGAGACTGGAAAATTTAATGTGGGAGGGTAAGATTACAATTGGAACTGTAAACGGGGACTATAGCCTTACCATTCATGTGCTCTACCAACAGCGAAAGGGCTCTACCCGAGCGCGACTTTGGACTCGCCCTCATAGCTTTACATCCTTTAATGCCGTACTTTCCAAACTTCTCAAAAGTTCTGCTGCGAAATTTGCAGAACCAGCATTGCCAGAAAAAAGGAAAAAAATGTTCGAATGTGTGTGAAATCTTATGGGACTTAACTGCTAAGGTCATCAGTCCCTAAGCTTACGTACTACTCAACCTGAATTATCCTAAAAACACACACACACACACACACACACACACACACACACACACACACACACACACACACCCATGCCCGAGGGAGGACTAGAACCTCCACTGGGACCAGCCGCACAGCGCCCTAGACCGCTTGGCTAAGAAAGGAAACACTCTCACAGGCTGTGGCTAAGCCACTTCTCCACAATAACCTTTCTACCAGGAGAACAATTCTACCAACTATCGCAGGAAAACTTTGTGTGATTTGGAATTTATGAGATCTACTAGTGGAAGTATTATGCGGGGGATCATCAGTTGGTAGAGCAGTTGCCTCCAAAAGGCTAAGGTCCCTTGTGCGATTCCTGGTCCAGGCACCATTTACATGTGCCAGGAAGTTTTATTTGAGTGCACACTCTGTCTCAAAGTGAAAGATTCCGTCTGTGAGCAAGTTTGCTGTTAAGTCTTAACCTCAGCTTTATTGAAAAATCCATTAAAGTGATATTCCATTTTTGGTCCATAACACTTGCTGAATGCCCCCGTAAGTTATAATGTGAATGTAGAAAATGTGCGCAGAGAACTTACTGTAGGACAGACATGGTGGCGTTACAAGGTGTGGGAGGGCGGGGAGCCGTGGACAGTGCAGCTGAGGCAAGAGTCCAGAAATAGTCGCTGTGGTCGCGGTGAAGGGGAGTGGCTGGGGATTCCCCACTGTCTCCAGTGGCTTGCGTGCCCCCACAGAGAGACTGACGTGGCAAAGTGTTTTCATGTGGAGGTCAGACAGCAGATTACTACTTCTGATGGATCGGCCATACACAAATCATATAACACACAGTAACAACGACAGTAATAGGTCCTCTAAGATGAATGAATTACCATTGACCTAATTTATCACTGCTCTTCATGAAAACCCAATACTAGGAGCTTAGCACACTAATCAACACTTCGTAAAAAAAAAAAATAAAATAAAATAAAATAAAAGCACGACTCAAAAGTATATACAGGAGTAAAGAGTTATGGTGGAGTGATGTGACAAATATTGGGCATGACTCTGAATACATATCGATAACAACCGTACAGAAATTTAAATCAGAAATAGATTGAAGCCCTTCCTCACCCACACTGACTTGATGCCCAACACGAAAGGACTACTGCCATCTCTGCATATTGGTCACTTTTCACTAAGTGATGTCTCGCAGGATGTGGGTACTGCGATGTTTGTGTATGTCTGTTATGATTAACGCCCTCATCTAGAGAGGTGGTGGTGGTGGTGGTGATGATGTTGATGTTGATGATGAAGTCGCATTCTCCTTGACAGAGCGTGGGGGACGATGCAGGAGATCCACACCTAGCGGAGGTGGTTTGCCATTGCCCTCCTCTGACTGTAATGGGGATGAATGATGATGATGAAGACGACACAACAACACCCAGTCATCTCGAGGCAGGTGAAAATCCCTGACCCCTCCGGGAATCGAACCTGGGACCCCATGGTAGGGAAAAGAGAACACTACCGCGAAGCCACGAGCTGCGGACTCTGGAGAGGGATTAGGTCTAAAGTTGACAGAAGAGTAGCGGTTTGAAGGGAAGTGGGGGGAAAAGGTCCCTAGGCAAGAGCCAACGCGAAACACCTCTGCGATAGTTGGGGCGGGTTGTAAGAGCAGTAGCCGTTTTGTTGCTGCCTGTATAGCTTATGCAGGGGTAGATTTTGTTAGTAGTGGGTATCATACCGGTGCATACCTTTGACGTTGTGCAGTGGTGTTACTTGGCGTCTGCAGTGGGGTGCCAGTGTTGGCTTCTTGGTGAGCGTCAGCATATCTGTAACAGTTAGGTTCATCATCGTTTGGTGTCCAATAGGTTATATATCGTATTCAGAGTGTAGGGTAGAGTTGGCGGTTTGTTTGCGCGTCAGTGTGTGAGCTTGTCGCCTTCCTTGCTCTAGCCTGCTTTAATAGCAGCTGGCATATCCAGTCAGTGTTCCTAATTTGTAGGGGCTTGCTTATGTTGTCGCTTGTGGATGTATGTTAGCTCCTAATAGGGGGCTACGCCCAAGCTAATGGCAATAGCCATTAAATGTAGTTCAGGCGTTAGAGACCATGCTGTAGGAGGCACAGTGGTAAGTATGGATGCTAGATAGCTCTCTGTGTTATTCAAAGCTGTTGTCTAGTAGAAAGACACCAAAATGAATCCAGAATAAGAAGATATGGGAAAATAGAACAGGAAATGTTGAATTAAACCAGAGATATTATGTTGTGACAAGTCGTCAGCATGAGTCGTTTCACTTTCTGATAATAATGATGGCCTAGAAAATGGTCAGCATAGCCAATGTAGCGTGAGAAATCATGGGCGCTGGGGCCAGATCTGCTCTGGGACAAGGATTGTGTTAAAAGTTGAATGTACTGTGTATCGTATCACGCTGTAGATATAGGACGAAGACAAATACGGCTGTGTGGTTGACACAGACAAGTACGTCTGTGTGGTTGACACTGCTAGGAGAAGTGGATGACGTGACACAAAAGTAAAGGGACATCTATGTCCTTGCACCACAGGCGCTACTGAAAGCGCGTCACTTGCACACAGCTGACAGGCACCAGACAAGGCGTCATTTCTGCCTCGCCATGTGTTACTTGCCTTTCAAAAAACTATATACTCAAGTTATGTATCACATTATACAAAGCTGTACCACTGTGCACTAAGAGATTTAAATCCTGACAATTAATTTTAATGAGCTTCCACATGTGTCAACACATTGGTCCTCAATATGTTCTGGATCAAGACCTCTTTGGCTACTGGCAAGTTATACCGTATCTTCCATTGGTAGTTTAGTAACCCACGTTGAGGTGTGTAGGTAGCAGATTATCAATGTCTCTTGAAAGCCCAATTGTTTTACAAATGTTGCATAATATAAAACAAATAAGGAGATAATATTTTTTTAAAATTAAACGCAGAAAACATTCACTCAATTGTAAAATGTTTAGGGGCAGTCTGCATACACGGTGAATCGAAAAAAGTATGTGGAGCATCAATGGAATGACATCCACTCTCGAAACTTAGTGCAATTCTGTACATGATTGCTATGATGGTTGTAGAAATCAACTGAAACAATAAGTTTGCTGTTAACAGTCATAAGCTCTGCTTCATTTAAGACATAAAAATGCAATACTGCTAAATTCAATATTTTTCCACAGCGTTTGGTTAGTGCCAGCATAAGCAACACTGTGGATGTGGAAGATGTGCGTCTGTAGTGACAGAACTCACCGCAGAAGAGAGAGGGCATTGCCATCAGGTGGAGCGGCTGGGCGTTGAGTGGTGGGTGGTGCGGCTGTGGCAGGGGTCCCGCCGTGGTCGCTGTGTGGCTGAGTGGCGGGGGTGGGAGTGGCCCCGCTGTCACAGTCTCCAACAGCTGACGCGCTGCACAAAGAGATACTACTCAGGAGAGTGTCTTCACATGGGGGCCAGAGGACAGTTTCCTGCAGACAGTACTGATGGGAAATTGACAGCACACAAATAACAGTGGTCAACACATTGCCAACAATGGTAGTAGCTCCAGTAAGATGCATAACTTACCACTGATCTAATCATCGTATCCACCACTTCTGCCGAGTTCCCCATACTGGTATATTACCATACCAAGCAACAGTTTGTACAGAAAGAGGCACATATGAGAGGTATCTAAACGGGCATACAAGGCAACAGCAGACTCTTACATGCTCCATAAATCATCGAACATTCATCGTCCACTTGCACCAGCGTGCACCAAATGATAGGTAGGTGTGAGGGCAATAAACACTGTGTAAGTGTTGTAATGCTTAGAGCCAATATCTGTTCGATGTCCAAATGATATTTAAGATCTGGTCACAGTATACTGCCTGTTATGATATGTCATAGCTCGCTACATGACCACAGTGTCATGTTGAGTAACCCCCTTTTCAATATGTTGAAGGAATACAATGATGCTAATTGGGTTCCCAATTAGAAGTTATGAAATATTGCCTCATGTACTCTCACAGCATGGAGGTTGGGATCACAGTTCCATCTTTGGCGGAAGGAAAAAATGCTTCAGACAAAATGTTTGTAGATTTAGCTGCTGAATCGTAAAAATAAAAAGCGAGGGTTCCCACTGAAGCTTTCTAAGTTGCTTTCCACCATCCACACATGGGATGGGGTGACAGGTTTTGTGTGGTATCGTTGGATTTCTTCCTCTGAACAAACAAATTGGAATTACAACTTTTTTTTAAATCTTTATATATATAGGAAGCGAGAGAGATAGAAAGAAAATGAGAAGTAGATCAGGCAGGAATTGCAGTGTATCCAATACTGCATAAATATTTAGGCATATAAGAAAGACAACCCCCCATGAACCATGGACCTTGCCGTTGGTGGGGAGGCTTGCGTGCCTCAGCGATACAGATAGCCGTACCGTAGGTGCAACCACAACGGAGGGGTATCTGTTGAGAGGCCAGACAAACGTGTGGTTCCTGAAGAGGGGCAGAAGCGTTTTCAGTAGTTGCAAGGGCAACAGTCTGGATGATTGACTGATCTGGCCTTGTAACAATAACCAAAACGGCCTTGCTGTGCTGGTACTGCGAACGGGTGAAAGCAAGGGGAAACTACAGCCGTAATTTTTCCCGAGGGCATGCAGCTTTACTGTATGATTACATGATGATGGCGTCCTCTTGGGTAAAATATTCCGGAGGTAAAATAGTCCCCCATTCGGATCTCTGGGCGGGGACTATTCAGAAGAATGTAGGTTGCAGTAGGTACTGGGAGATGAAAAAGCTTGCACAGGATAGAGTAGCATGGAGAGCTGCATCAAACCAGTCTCAGGACTGAAGACCACAACAACAACAAGAAAGACAAAGGAGATATGTGGGAATTATTAGGCACTACACTTGTAGGGAATACTTGTATTGTGATACAGTATGCAACAAAGGACAGTTGTATCGATAGGTCCCCGTCCCATCAGTATTGTCGTTGTTAGAGATGAATTAGTAACAGCAGTAGGTGGGATAGCGAAGGTCTCAGTAGATGGAACCACTGCAGAGTAGACTGGACAGAAATGAATAACACTGTAGAGATTTTCAGGCAAGATGGGTGGGCAGAGATTTGACCTGCTCCTCCAAGAAGCAAGTACAGCGTCTTGACTGGTAATGTTCTCTCCTGTGCATGCTATAGACTGGAGTGTTCCAAAGTACAGTACACATTTTGGGGATGAAAGGCCCTGCGTCATGTGCAGCTGACTGAGGCTGCCTTGTTGTTGTGAGGGCTAGTTCTTTTTTGCCTTGTGGGGTGTTCACAGGATCTGCGAGGAGCAAGCAGCTGCAACCTGGTGCACATGTGCTCACGTCACCTGCTATAATAGATGTATTCCACACATGCTCCAACTGAGAACAACACACATCTTCTTGGAGCCTAATTTACTTCTGAAAAGTTATTCCTAATGTCCACGTATTGCTTGGAGGAATAAACTAACGATGCTATGGAATTTGCACACATATTGCACACATGTATCTAGAAAGTGAAAAAGAAGCTGTAGTACTGATGTGGGAATAGCGATTACTTCATCTGTCTGCTTTGTTACAACTAACTTTTCTGCAGGTGAGTATTCACAGCACAGTAACGCGATAGTCGGGAAATTATAATACGTTTCTGGCCTTCTTGAACATTAGTGCAGGGTCGTAAAGAGTTCCCGGTGCAAATAATACGTGACACACATGCTTCTCATCTTTATGTTCCGAATTTACAGCATGATAGCAGCAGCAGAGACAACAAGGCTACTTGCATGAACTAGTTAACAGTAGCCTAATGAGACACAAAATAGATGGCCATTGATGATACACGACAGACACGTCTAAGGAAACTCAGTGGCAAACAATGCTGGTAAATTTACATATACACACACACATATGGAAGTGGACAGCACAGAAGAGTGCCCTATGCTTACCTGGTTTCCATTGGCGTCTCCAAGAGCAGGCGATACACATCAGCCATGTCTTGAGGCTGGGAGCGCACTGCGTCAGCCCAGCCCCGTGTGAAAATCACCTGCACCAAGTGAGCCCTTATGAATTTAATGGCCGCCTGCTTGAGGCTGTCAGAAGAGTGCTTGACCGCGAGAGCAGCCGTGGCCGCCGCTGTCTCGACGGAGAGCTGTGCGGCCAGCTGCAGCTCGCACTCCGCCTTCAGGGCCGACACGCCGTACTTATCAGCGGCGGCCAGCAGCTGTGCAGACATGCCGGGCAGCCGGGGGGCCTGGAGTGTATACAGGTAGGCCAGCAGCTGGCGCAGCACTGGGCCCTCCACGTCCTGGACTGCGACCTGACCACTGCTGGCCTCCAGCGGGTCGTGGCGGAACATGGCTTCGAACACAGGGCTCCTGGAAGCCAGGACGGCCCTGTGCGCTGCGAGACGCGTGTCGCCGGCCACCAGGGTCACCACGGCGCCCTCCCCGGCGTCCAGCAGGGCGCTCAGACCCACAGTTGGGGTCTCCTTAGCCTCCGTTTCTGGTTCCACTGTGGACTGTCCTGAAACACACAGTGTCACTAAGATCCTTGTGCCCCCATAGAACACTCTGCTTACTTACTTGAGCCCTATGCAGATCTGCATCAAGTAACTATTGCGAATATTTTACATTTTATGTGGATCGCAACAATATGCTTTCTCTCTCGAAATAATGAAATAGGTAAACAGCTGCAAATCTCAATGTACATTGAAAAGCGAAAGAAGCAGGTATAGGCACGCATATTCAAATACAGATATACGTAAACAGGCAGAATACAACAGTGTGGTCAGCAACGCCTGCCTAAGACAAGAAGTGTCGGACACAGTTGTTAGACCGTTTACCAAGTGAGTTTGAAAGTGGTGCTATAGTCGGCGCATGAGCCACTGGACGCAGCATATCTGAGGTAGCAAAGAAGTGGGGATTTTCCGGTACGACTATCTCGCGAGTGTACCACAAGTATCAGAAATCCGGTATAAACACCAAATCTCTGACAACACTGCGGCTGGAAGAAGATCCTGCAAGAACAGAACCAATGACAACTCATGAGATCATTCAACGTGACGGAAGTCCAACCCTTTAGTAAATTGCTACAGATTTCAATGCTGGGCCATGAAGAAGTGTCTGTGTGTGAACCATTCAACAAAACATTATCAATGTGGGCTTTTGGAGCCAAAAGCCCACATGTGTACCCTCGATGACTGCATGAAACAAAGCTTTGTACCTCGCCTGGGCCCGCCAACCTTAACATTCTACTGTTGATGACTGGAAACACGTTGCGTGGTCGGACGGGTCTCGTTTCAAACTGTATCGAGCCAATGGATGTGTGCAGGTATGGAGACAGCCTCATCAATCTGTGTACCCTGCATGTCAGCAGCGGACTCTTCAAGATGGTGGAGGCTCTCTAGTCGTGTGGGTGTGTGCACTTGGAGTGATATCTGACCCCTGATATGTCTAGGTACGACTCTGACTGGTGACATGTATGTCAGCATCCTGTCTGATCACCTGCATTCATTAATGTCCATTCTGCATATCGACGGACTTTCGAAATTCTGGTGGGGAAATGCGACACCACACATGTCCACAATTGCTACAGACTGCTCCGCAAACACTCTTCTGAGTTTAAACACTTCTGCTGGCCACCAAACTTCCCATACATGAACATTATTGAGCGTATCTGGGATGCCTTGTAACGTGCTGTTCATAAGATATCGCACTCGCTCGTACTCTTAGGGATTTATGGACAGCCCTTCAGGATTCATGGTGTCAGTTCCCTTCAGCACTACTTCAACCATTAGTCGAGCCCATGAAACTTCATGCTGCGACACTTCTGCGTGCTTGCTCGGGCACTACACGATGTTAGGCTTTCTTTGGCTCTTCAGTGTATGAAGGCCAATGACTGAATCACTCACAGACTCATCATCACCCAGCCCAATCCGCTAAGGATAGAAAGTTGAAATTTGGAGAGCGTGTTGGTCTTAAATTGTAGGCGTCGTTTAAGAAGGCATTTTTCGGAATTCCACCCCGAAGGCGGTGAAATGGGGGATAAAGTGTTTTTTGAAAATAGGTCATTGGCAACTCTTTAATGTCTTTCTAAATGAAATGTAATAAACAAAAACTGTGGTGCTTTAGATGTGGCCAAGAATACAACACTTGTCAGGAGCCTTGTAAGATTCATGAAGAATCAGTATCTAGCGGCAGTGCTATTAAATAACAGTTAAACTTCCATTTATTAGTAGAGCACTGGTATGACGCGAATTCGCGATACTCGGCATTAAAGGCTTGTGGCAATTTTGAAGCTAGAACTACGAAAATTGGTATGTGATTTTTCAGTCAGAAATAAATAATACTTTGAGAATTTTTGGAAACTGAGCCACTAAGGGGCTAAAATAGTGGGTGAAAGTTTATTTGAAAATAAATCATGTTGAATAACTAATGAAACATAAAAAAGTACATCTGTGGAAATTGGTATTTGACTAAAAAATGTGTTTCAGTGTTTCTGGAAGTTCAAGGTCTAGGGGAGTGAGACAGGATGAAAAGTTTAATGGAATTTATTCATCACGAAAGCATACTAAAAGCTAAATGTACAGAAATTTGTACACTCCTGGAAATGGAAAAAAGAACACATTGACACCGGTGTGTCAGACCCACCATACTTGCTCCGGACACTGCGAGAGGGCTGTACAAGCAATGATCACACGCACGGCACAGCGGACACACCAGGAACCGCGGTGTTGGCCGTCGAATGGCGCTAGCTGCGCAGCATTTGTGCACCGCCGCCGTCAGTGTCAGCCAGTTTGCCGTGGCATACGGAGCTCCGTCGCAGTCTTTAACACTGGTAGCATGCCGCGACAGCGTGGACGTGAACCGTATGTGCAGTTGACGGACTTTGAGCGAGGGTGTATAGTGGGCATGCGGGAGACCGGGTGGACGTACCGCCGAATTGCTCAACACGTGGGGCGTGAGGTCTCCACAGTACATCGATGTTGTCGCCAGTGGTCGGCGGAAGGTGCACGTGCCCGTCGACCTGGGACCGGACCGCAGCGACGCACGGATGCACGCCAAGACCGTAGGATCCTACGCAGTGCCGTAGGGGACCGCACCGCCACTTCCCAGCAAATTAGGGACACTGTTGCTCCTGGGGTATCGGCGAGGACCATTCGCAACCGTCTCCATGAAGCTGGGCTACGGTCCCGCACACCGTTAGGCCGTCTTCCGCTCACCCCCCAACATCGTGCAGCCCGCCTCCAGTGGTGTCGCGACAGGCGTGAATGGAGGGACGAATGGAGACGTGTCGTCTTCAGCGATGAGAGTCGCTTCTGCCTTGGTGCCAATGATGGTCGTATGCGTGTTTGGCGCCGTGCAGGTGAGCGCCACAATCAGGACTGCATACGACTGAGGCACACAGGGCCAACACCCGGCATCATGGTGTGGGGAACGATCTCCTACACTGGCCGTACACCACTGGTGATCGTCGAGGGGACACTGAATAGTGCACGGTACATCCAAACCGTCATCGAACCCATCGTTCTACCATTCCTAGACCGGCAAGGGAACTTGCTGTTCCAACAGGACAATGCACGTCCGCATGTATCCCGTGCCACCCAACGTGCTCTAGAAGGTGTAAGTCAACTACCCTGGCCAGCAAGATCTCCGGATCTGTCCCCCATTGAGCATGTTTGGGACTGGATGAAGCGTCGTCTCACGCGGTCTGCACGTCCAGCACGAACGCTGGTCCAACTGAGGCGCCAGGTGGAAATGGCATGGCAAGCCGTTCCACAGGACTACATCCAGCATCTCTACGATCGTCTCCATGGGAGAATAGCAGCCTGCATTGCTGCGAAAGGTGGATATACACTGTACTAGTGCCGACATTGTGCATGCTCTGTTGCCTGTGTCTATGTGTCTGTGGTTCTGTCAGTGTGATCATGTGATGCATCTGACCCCAGGAATGTGTCAATAAAGTTTCCCCTTCCTGGGACAATGAATTCACGGTGTTCTTATTTCAATTTCCAGGAGTGTATTTGCCTTCTATGTTACAAATATATACATTACGTGTTTCGCTTTGTTTGCAAACTGAACCCCTCAGGGGGTGAAATGGGGGATGGAAAATGTCAAGAAAATATTACATTAAAAACTGTAGAGTCAAGTCTATGAAAATTTTATTTTAATTCTCGATTAGATATAAATACATATGTATTACAGAATGAAAGTCCCTATGCCAGTATCACCACAAGAACGTAAAACGCATGATTAACAAAAAAACTTGGACTTCAGCTACCAGAATAATCTTTTTGGCAGAAGTATGTTCAGAAAAGACCACGCTTCGGTGGCCTTAATTTGCGTGAAATGTTTAGAACGTGTAGAAATTTGTAAACAATATAAAAATTCGATTAAAGAAAGAAATATCTGTGCACACCATACAGTCTGCGTGGGAGAAGCAGCGAGTGGTAATGTAGTCTTTAATTAAACCACCTAAACAATTTTCTATTGGTTTCAGCACATTTCGTCTGCAAAACAAGCTACAGATGTGGTGCAAAGCTCATATCCTTAATTTCCTTCTACAGTTGTTTGCCAGGAGATCATTCACAAATTGGCAGTTCTTTATTCAACGAGGTATCATCCTGATATTTCCATTTATTTAAAGAAACAACAATATTGTACTGCAGGAAACTGTATTGCTCTGCTCCTGATACTCCTCTTTGTTGCCAATTACACAGGATCAACAACGGGCTAATAGTGTGTCGGGTGCGTTTCTAGGAACCATTAACTTGGGGTAGCAGCATAATCAGACTGCAACCAGTTTTCAGCACTTCTTACACATGCCAATACCATAAAATGTGATCAAAAGTATACGGACACCCCCAAAAACATACGTTTCTCATATTAGGTGCATTGTGCCACCACCTACTGCCAGGTACTCCATATCAGCGACCTCAATAGTCATTAGACATCGTGAGAGAGCAGAATGGGGCGCTCCGCAGAACTCATGGACTTTGAACGTGGTAAGGTTATTGAATATATTGGGTGTCACTTGTGTCTTACGTCTGTACGCGAGATTTCCACACTCTTAAGCATCCCTAGGTCCACTGTTTCTGATGTGATAGTGAAGTGGAAACGTGAAAAAGGACACGTACAGAACGACTGCGTACAGGCTGATATCGTCTGTTGACTGACAGAGACCGCCGACAGTTGAAAAGGGTCGTAATGTGTAATAGGCAGACATCTATCCAGCCCGTAACACAGGAATTCCAAACTGCATCAGGATCCACTGCAAGTACTATGACAGTTCGGCAGGAGGTGAGAAAACTGGTTTCGTGGTCGAGCGGCTGCTCATAAGCCACACATCACGCCAGTAAAAACCAAACGACGCCTCGCTTGGTGTAAGGAGCGTAAACATTGGACGATTGAACAGTAGAAGAACGTTGTGTAGAGTGACGAATCACGATACACAATGTGGCGATCCGATGGCGGGGTGTGTGTATGGCGAATCCCCAGTGGACATCATCTGCCAGCGTGTGTAGTGCCAACAGTAAAATTCGGAGTCGGTGGTGTTATGGTGTGGTCGTGTTTTTCATGGAAGGGACTTACACCCATTGTTGTTTTGCGTGGCACTATCACACCACAGGTGTACACTGATGTTCTAAGCAACTTCTTGCTTCCCACTGTTGAAGAGCAATTCGGGGATTGCAATTGCACCTTTCAACACGATCAAGCACCTGTCCATAATGCACGACCTATGGCGAAGTGGTTACACGACAATAACATCCCTGTAATGGACTGGCTTGCACAGCGTCCTGACCTGAACCCTATAGAACACTTTCGGAATGTTTTGGAACGCCATCTTTGTGCAAGGCCTTACCAAACATTGTAGATACCTCTGCACAGCGTAACACTTCGTGAAGAATGGGCTGCCATTCCTCAAGAAATCTTCCAGCACCTGATTGAACGTATGCCTGCGAGAGAAGCAGCTGTCATCACGGCAAAGGGTGGGCCAACACCGTACTGAATTCCAACATTACCGGTGGAGGGCGGTACGAACTTGTAAGTCATTTTCAGCCAGGTGTCGGGATACTTTTGATCACATAGTGCACCTTTCCTTCCTGATATTATTTTGAGCTGATGTACGCTAAAACAGCGTTTCAGATGACATTAATAATTTGAAAGGTTAAGTTCTCAATTGCAAGATCTAATTTTCGTTCAAAAAATTACCAGTTCCTGTTCATAACCAGTGTCTAGAAAATCCTCTTTAGATGATAAGGGGATACTTTAAATGAGAGGTTAAATTACGTTTTACATATATGCAATGTCCTTCTGTCTACCAGCCCAAGACTTCGTTATATTCATTTTAAAATCAGAATTTGTAGTAGCTCCAAAAAAACACGAGCAACTAGGTACCCTAGGAATCGACAATATTCTGTCCTAACTTCTCTATGTGGATGGAATGGATATCAAATTCCTGTTATATGCTCTTAACTGTAGCGTACATGAACATGGAAAACTGCCAGTTGATTTTGAGAGAATCCTTATAATGCCCATCCGCAAAATTAAGAATGTCTTAAAAAGCGAAAATTACCGAAAAGTTCACCACCCAATAAGAACCTCCTTCGTCCTCGAACAGTTGGCGCCACATTCTCAGAAAATCAATTTGGTTCCAAAATAAAATTTAAAATCACTTTAGAGAGCCGTACGAAAGAAATTTATGAATGTACATAGCTTTTGCAGATATATAGTAGGTGTGTGATAATATGAAAGTAGGAATAAACTTGATAGCTTTGAAAGCATTATAAAAACGAGATAGCACTTACTGGTCGGCATTGTACACAGGTAAAAACTTATATTCGCAAAGGAATCGAAGAAGAAAGTGGTGTGTCAGCAGCTACTTTTACTCCATACAAAGAGAAGACACCTAAACATGTGAGAGAACAGCTAGATATAGGTGTAGTGAAAGTGAACAACGTCTCGCACCCATGATAAATAAAACAGGTAAAGTTACAGGGAGATACTATAACATTAAAGTATATGAGGGCCAAAATCATAGATGAAGGCTTTTTGATAAAGCACGAGAAACCAGTGTTCCAGAGTATCTATGTGACAAGCTACTCATATCTCGAAACGAGTCACCTTTTTCAAATCTATCTGCTAAGGACCCCACACAGCAAAAACTCCAGCACTGTTTTTAAACAGTCCCTTTGCTGCTCCTCAATCTCTGCCCTGCCATCCCTGCAGCTTCGTCTATGTTATGGTCCCAGTCTAAGTCGGACCTGAACGGAAGTCAGAGAGGGCTATATCTGTGACCTTCTGCATCTCGCGGAGAAACAGGACGAGCTGAGTTAATGCGACAGGAGTGCGTTTTGACCACTCAGCGGAAATGGGAGAATGTTGCCGTAACCCCGCCAACCGTGTACAATGTGTAATGTCAGCGCCAAGTGAATCTTTCCCCTGGAGCACGAGGTAGTAGAAAAGATAGTACGAGCAGTTGCGGTGGGGTTTCTTATCGAGAAAATCAGAAAGACTTAACATCATACAGGTACTCCACTCCACACATAGTGAGCTACCTGGGTAGCAGCTTCTAATGTACACCTGACCATTTTAGTGGCACCTTACAGTTCTCAAGCCAATGGTGCAAGTCCTGGAAACTGCAGCCAAGCGTTTCATAGAACTGGCTTCCTCTAGAGTCAGAACCAGGAGGCACCATCAGTTCTTCAGACACTGCTGCAGACTGTGAGCTTTGTCAGAACTCCATGAACAAGGCTTGTGTTCTCTATCTTCTCTGCCAGATGCTGGAATGATCCAAGCACGATGTTGGAGCTGCAACGACGGGCATTTTCGTTCCAATGTGTGCCACAATCTGCAGCGGGTGTATCCTGCTCCCTCAGTAGCTCCGGGATAGCCTCTACAACATGTCAAATGAGGACATCGGGTGTGAAAAATGAGTGAAACTCGTGTTGCTCCCCAACCCTTGTTGCAATTTCTCTAAGTGTTACCATCATTCGCCATTCATTGGAATTGCCGACGATTTATAGACCACTAGCATTTTTGCGTTTGGCTAGTCCTCACACGGGACACAGCATGTTTCCAAACATGTGAAGTGAGTCACTTGTTGGTCAGAGGTATGGGTAAAACACCATGAGCTCTCTCTGATCACTCTCTCTCCTTTTCATGGCGTCTACTCACTCAGTGTCAAGTGCATCAGTAATGATGAAAACTGTACATCCTGTAGAGGAGACAGAATACACAGGAGAGGACAATACACGAGGCGAATGCTTGCTGTCTCTGGTACACGACTGTGGAGAGCTCTCCAAACGCACCTATTCGCACAGTTTCTAATTGTTTGACCACAGTCAGGGTGAATTCCAGCAATGAACGAATGTCAGCCAGCTCATCAGCATTCACCGTGGAGCTGCGTTGTGGTCGCTGCAACTTTTTATAGAATAACAAACAAATGTCACTAAAATGAGCTAGCGGATTGTCTTTTAATTTTTGGATCACTTAAGCTAAAGGTATAACTAATTACAGTTGAGAACTAGTATCTATTAACACAGCAGAAAAATCAGGGATAAAAATATATTAATTTTTGTTAAACGTCTTTTGAAGTTACAGTAGCTAACAGACTCAAATACAGCTATAATTTGCGATAACATGTGCTTCACTAAGCAATCAACCAAAGTCCATTTACTAAAAAAATTTTTTTAGATGTAGCACTCGCAAATACCGAAAAATCTCCAAAATTTCCGTTTCTTCACGTTGATATACGCTGAAATTTGGGATGAAGATGAGACAAGTAATAAAATCGTATAAAGTACACGTGTTGATTACAACTGACATTACAGCAGGTAACAGATTTTGCGAGGCAGTTATTAAATCACGGAAGTAGAGAACCACAACGAGATGTGATTCTTGAGTTTCTCCCGGCGTATTTGATAGTCAAAATATCCACGGGTGTGCTGCCGGTCTATAGTGTCCAACTACCCCAGGAATTGGAACATCTGAGAACTGTATTTCGAAAAAATGGGTACTCAGAGTGGCAGATTCAACGTGCTCTCCGCCCAACCACTGCAGCACAACCTCTTGAGATGGATGAAGTCACGAGGGAGGAGGTAGGCACTGCATTTATTCCATACACAGGCGCACTCTCGGGGAAAATCGCTCGCATTCTGAAGAAACACCGGGTCGGAACTGTGTTTTGTCCTCCAAATAAAACTCGTGCACTGGTGGGGAGCGCCAAAGATGACCTCGGTTTGAGGAAGGCCGGCGTGTACCAGATTCCGTGTCAATGTGGCAAGTCGTATATTGGTCAGACGATGCGTACCGTCGAGGATCGATGCCGTGAACACCAGAGACACACTCGCCTGATGTATCCGAGCAAGTCGGCGGTCGCTGAACATTGTTTGTCGGAAAATCACGCCATGGAATATGACCGTACGAGGATTCTGGTACAGACGTCGAGATACTGGGACAGCGTTGTTAGAGAGGCCATCGCAATTCGCACCAATGACGACCTCATAAACCGTGACTGTGGCTATAATCTTAGCAAGGCTTGGGAACCAGCGATCGGGTTAATAAAGAGTAAATCGAGCAAACGTATAGTTGTGACGACCACGGCGGACAGAGCCATCACACCGACGTCATCTCAGACGCCGTCGCAATCTGTTCCACCGCGCGACCGTGGCGCGGGGCGCGGACGGCGGAGGGAGCGCGCCGCGGGCGGAGGGTATTTAAATTGGCCGCCGCCGCGACCGAACCCAGTTCCCTCTGAGCAGCCATAGCGTACGGATCTCCGTGCCGGCACGTTCACAGGAGCTCAGTCCGTCAGTTCACCTGATGATGGCGACATGTATGATCGCCGAAACATTGTGCCCGTTGGACACTGTAGACCGGCAGCACACCCGTGGATATTTTGACCACAACGAGATAGGTCAGCACCAAATGACGCTATTAGACCTTGAAATACCCTAAGAAATTATGCAAAAGAATATTTACCTGGGTTTTCAGATCTTAAGCGTAAAACATTGACTTCCAGATCGGGTCCTGTAAAAGAAATTCATACAAATGGAAAAACTGAAAATATATTTTATTACTGACTATGGAATTGTTATTCATTATCGAGACTTATATCAACAGAAAAAGAAAATTTACCTATAATGGAATCTGAGTCATTGCAATTTGCAGCTATGACTACGGCCACCAAAATGCAGATGAACCAACTAATGCTTCCGCAGAACATCACGCAAGGACTAAGATGTCGGACCCAAGTGTGCAGAACTTTTCCCACGAAATATTTACATCAGATTTACACACTGTTGCACAACCTGTAATTTTATGAACAAATAGAGTTACAAAATTGATTTTCCTTTGCAAGCTGTATAGCATATTTATTACTGTAAATTAATGTTTTGATGTAACTTGGATTACGTCGTTCTAAGAGACAGATGTCACTTCGGTCAGCGCATTATATTTCTGTTTACATCTGATTAACTGCCGGAAAGTGCTCTCTAAATGACTTATAGTCTTTTGTCACACCTATACCAGTTGCACAGGTATCGGTATCAACTTAAGTTTCTTTAATGAAGCTGCTGTGTAGTAGATGGTGTGCTAATGTTTCACACAGGTGGAGAGAGGGGTGGGGGTGTGTGTCGCCTGCAGCAAAGGCATCAGGTGGCTAAATGAGCCTCAGGCGTGTAAGGACAGGCCAGGGGGAGCTTCCCAGCGAGGTCGGGGGGAGAACTATTGTATTAGGAATATAACGGCGGCTACAGAGCTCTGTGTCGAATATGGCTGTTGCAAGCTTCTAGTCATGCGCTATGATGAACCTAAGACAGTTAAAAGCTGATCGCAGTGAGACGAGTTCAAAGGAACATAGGCCACAATTTTGCGATAGTTATTGTAAAAGCTACGAATTTTTATGATTGTGAAAATTATGATAGGTAGTAGAAAGTAATGACTAAGAACTGCTTTGAGCTATTGTGGAAAAAGCAGATATTAAATGAATGCTAAGGAAGTCAGTAAATACTACAGAAGTCACATCTCAGTCATTTTACGTGTTCTAAATACTGCAGCAGATTTTAGAACAGTATGATGGTGTAAATGTGCCATTACTCTGAATTTGTGAAGGTTACACGTAATGGTAAAATAGCACGAGGTACGCGCTTCTATCATCATGAATATTTGGAGTTTGATGATATTTAATCATTGGTGTATTCATTATGTAAATGCGCATTCATAATATTTCTAAATAAAAATTATGTGGTCAACATTGTGACTTTCTTCAGCGTCATATACACCGAAGAGCCAAAGAAACTGTTACACCTGCCTAAAATCGTGTAGTTCCCCAGCGAGCACGCAGATGTTTCGCAACACGACGTGGCAAGAACTCGACTAATGTCTGAAGTTGTGCTGAAGGGAACTGACACCATGAAACCAGCAGGGCTGTCCGTAAATCCGTAAGAGTGTGAGGGGATGGAAATCTCTTCTGAACAGCACGTTGCAAGCCATCCCAGATATGCTGAATAATGTTTATGTCTGGGGAGTTTGGTGGATAGCGAAACTGTTCAAACTAAGAAGAGTGTTCCTGGAGCCGTTCTGTAGCAATTTTGGACGTTTGGGGTGTGACATTGTCCTGCTGGAACTGCCCAAGTTTGTCGGGATCCGCAATGGACATCAATGGATGCAGGTGATCAGACAGGATGCTTACGTACGTGACACCTGTCAGTGTCGTATCAGGGGCCCCATATCACTCCAACTGCACATGCCCCACACCATTACAGAGCCTCCACCACCTTGGACAGTCCCCTGCTGAGATGCAGGGTCCATGGATTCATGAGGTTGTCTCCATACCCGTAGACGTCCATCCTCTCGATATAATATGAAACGAGACTCGTTCGACCAGGCAACGTGTTTCCAGTCATCAACAGTCCAATGTCGGTGTCGCCGGGCCCAGGGGAGGCGTAAAGCTTTGTGTCGTGCAGTCATCAAGGGTACACGAGTGGGTCTTCGGCTCTGAAAGTCCCTAACGATGATGTTTCGTTTGGTTAGCATGATCACACTTGTTGATGGCCCAGCATAGAAATCTGCAGCAGTTTGCGGAAGGGTTGCACTTCTGTCACACTGAACGATTCTCTTCAGTCGTCGTTGGTCCCGGTCTTGCAGGATCTTCTTCCGGCAGCAGTGATGTCATAGATTCTTGTTTTACCAGATTCCTGCTACTCGTGGTACAGTCTTGAAATGGTCGCACAAGAAAATCCCAACTTCATCGCCACATCGGAGCTGCTGTGTCCCATCGCTCGTGCGCTGACTATAACACCACGTTCAAACTCACTTAAATCTTGATAACCTGCCATTATAGCAGCAGTAACCGATCTACAAATGCACCAGACACTTGTTGTCTTGCGTAGGCGTTGCCGACTGCAGCGCAGTATTCTGCCTTTTTATGTATCACTGTATTTGATCACGCATAGGTATACCAGTTACTTTGGCGCTTCAGTGTATAATAAACAGTGTACTCAATAATATCGTTGAGATGATGTGCAAAATGGCAACTACTGGATTCATTACACACGCAATACCGACGTACAAATGTCTTGGACACTTCGCCAAGTACACCAGACGTCACACAGATTTCATTAGATCCAACAAACTGCCAACAAAAGTAACATTCATAGAGGAACTTGATGCACGGGCATGCACCATATAAGAGTAATAGGAACTGCTAGTAGCGCCTTTAGTTGGTTAGGAGTCGTCTGCTAATGCACGTAACTGACACGAACCGATAGAGGAAGACATAGAAGAGCTGTCGCGCTACAAGTCGTGGGAAACAGTTGAGAAAAAAAGAAAATGACTTGGTGCTTTCTTTAGTTTTCCTCGTTTTGATAACAAGCTCTTTTAAGAATGAGTAACGCTGAGAAGTTTACACCCGCGGTTACACCATGGGTAACAGAAGAAATACTTGAATTCATCGATGAAAGGAGGAAGTCCAAAAACGTTGAGGGAATTTCGGCAATACAGAAATACAAGTCGCTGAGGAAAGAGATAAACAGGAAGTGCAAAGAAGCTAAGACGAATTGGCTGCATGAAAATTGTGGAGAAATCGAAAAAGAAATGATTGTCGGAAGGACTGACTCAGCATATAGGAAAATCAAACCAATGTTTGGTGACATTAAAAGCAACGGTGGTAACATTAAGAGTGCAACGGGAATTCCACTGTTAAATGCAGAGGAGAGAGCAGATAGGTGGAAAGAATACATTGAAAGCCTCTATGAGGGTGAAGATTTGTCTGATGTGATAGAAGAAGAAACAGGAGTCGATTTAGAAGAGATAGGGAATCCAGTATTAGAATCACAATTTAAGAGAGCTTTGGAGGACTTAAAATCAAATAAGGCAGAAGCGATGGACCACATTCTATCATAATTTCTAAAATAATAGCGGAAGTGAAAGCAAAATATCTATTCACGTTGGTGTGTAAAATGTATGAGTCTGGCGACATACCATCTGACTTTCAGAAAAATATCATCCACACAATTCCAAAGGCTGCAAGAGCTGACAAGTGCGAGAATTATCGCGTAATCAGCTTAATAGTTCATGCATCTTCGTTGCTGACAGGAATGGAAAAGAAAATCGAGGATGTGTTAGGTGACGATCAGTTTGGCTTTAAGGAAACGTAAAGGCACCAGGGAGGCAATTCTGACGTTCCGGTTGATAATGGAAGCAAGACTAAAGAAAAAGCAAGAAACGTTCATAGGATTTGTCGACATGGAAACAGCGTTCGACAGTGTAAAATGGTTCAAGATGTTCGAGAATTCTGAAAATAATAGGGTTAATCTAAAGGGAGAGACGGCAAATATACTATATATACAAGAGCAAAGAAAGTTATGAGGGAGGATAGGTTAAGAGAGGACGACCAAGAACGAAGTGCTTGGATTAAAAAGACAGGACTGTAGTCTTTCGCCCCTACTGTTCAATCTGCACATCGAAGAAGAAAAGAAAAGGAAAGGTCAGGACTGGAATTAAAATTCAAGGTGAAACGATATCAATGATACGATTTGCTGATGACATTGCTATCCTGATTGAAAGTGTAGAAGAATTACATAATTTGCTGAATCGGATGAACAGTCTAATGAGTGCAGAAAATGGATTGTGAGTAAATAGAATAAAGAGGAAATTAATGAGAAGTAATTGAAATAAGAATAGTGAGGGGCCTAACATCAGGACTGATGCTCACGAAGTAGATGTAGTTAAGGGGTTCTACTAGCTAGGCGGCAAATTAGCCAATGGTGGGTGGAGCAAAGGGGACATCAAAAGCAGACTAGCACCGGCAAAAAGGAGATTCCTAGTCAAGAGAAGCCTAGTAGTATAAAAATAGGCCTTAATTTGATAAAGAAATTTCTGAGACTGTACGTATGGAGCGCAGCATTGTGTGGTAGTGAAACGTGGACGGTGGGAAAACTGGAACAGAAGGGAATCGAAGAATTTGAGAGGTGGTGCTGCAGACAAATGTTGAAAATTAGATGGGCTGATAAGGTAGGGATGGGGAGTTTGTGCGCACAATCGGACAGGAAAGGAATATGTGGAAAACACTGACAAGGAGAAGGTACCAGATGATAGGACATCTGTTAAAACATCAGGAAATGACTTCAATGACTTCCATAGCACTAGAGGGAGCTGTAGAGGGCAAAAACGGTAGAGAAAGAGATTGGGGTAAACATAAAAAATAATGGAGGGCGTAGGTTGGATGTGCTGCTCTGAGATGAAAGAGATTGGTACAAGAGAGGAATTGGTGGCGGGTCGCATCCAACCAGTCAGAAAGTCAGAAAAATAAAACAAAAAAGGACAGAGAACAGGATAGTGTCAAAATCCAGAAAGAGATACGTTCAGCACACGGCACAGTAATGGAGAAAACACGTAGAGACTTACCAGACACGTGTTACTCCGGTCCGCGCCGTAGCAGCCTGCTCTATGGCGGTCGGCGGTCGCGAGTCGCTCCTTTTATACTTGGGCTGTGCACGGCTGGGCAGGGCTGCCACCTCCCACCCACTCTGTTCTCCGATTTCCCTCTACTCCATACCCCGCTCCACATTCCCCTGCCACTTTCCTGCAGTGATAACGCGTGAGCACGTCTGACGTCCGAAAGTCTTGCTACGCGATGTCTGACAGCAACAAACGCCAAAGACACGTGACTCTGTGGCGTTCACTAACTTTCAAGGTAAAGTTTGTCCAAACGATCTGACCAAAAGTTCTAAGAATATTTTGTTCTTACATATAATAAGTAAGTGTATCAAAATTTTGTATAACACCACTCAGTGACCATACCACGTCTATAGTGGGAAATGACATAACAGGCCGAAATATTGAATTCGTTTTTCGCAAGAGTCTCACGGCGGAAGATAGTGACATGGTCCCTCTTTTCTAGCATCGTACGAACGCCGAAATGCTAGATACTGGGATAAGCGATCGAGGAACCGAATAGGAACAAAAGCTAGTAGTAGTAGGAGGACATGCGGACGAAATCAGACATTACGCAAAAGAACTTGCTCCCCTACTACAGCAGTTTATCATTGGTCGCTACAGAAACGAACAGTGCGTAGTGAAAAGAAAAAAGCGTAGGTCATTCCCATTTCCGCCGGCCGGTGTGGTCGAGCGGTTCTAGGCGCTTCAGTCAGATGACCTCAGATGTTAAGTCCCATAGTGCTCCAAGCCGTTTGAACCATTCCCATTTCAACGAAGTGCCGTAGGACAGATGCACAAAATTACATCCCCACATTGCCGACGTCTGTCTGTTGTGGAACTATGGCACGTGTTCTATGCTCACCTATTAGGTCTGTTCTTGAGAGCAAATAATCTCCTGTATAAAAATGAGCATGGATTCCAGAAATTGGGGTCTGATCGAATTTTCTCGTTTTGAGAAGACAGAAGGAGGGATCTGTTATACTTGCTAAAAACAAAGATCGCACAAATATTTCTCTATTTAAAACAACGGGTTTCGACAGTATTTGCTGTCATCTTCATGTGTTAAAAAACCTTTTTTCTTATGAATCGCGTTCATTTTAAGTTGGACCTCTCGCAAAGTTGTCATATGTGACATTAGGAAAGTTTATATACAGGGAGTTACAAAAAGGTACGGCCAAACTTTCAGGAAACATTCCTCACACACAAAAAAAGAAAAGATGTTATGTGGACATGGGCCCGGAAACGCTTAATTTCCATGTTAGAGCTCATTTTAGTTTCGTCAGTATGTACTGTACTTCCTCGATTCACCGGCATGATTTCATACGGGATACTCTGCCTGTGCTGCTAGAACATGTGCCTTTACAAGTACGACACAACATGTGGTTCCTGCACGATGGAGCTCCTGCACATTTCAGTGCAAGTGTTCGTACGCATCTCAACAACAGATTCGGTGACCGACGGAATGGTAGAGGCGGACCAATTCCGTGGCCTCCACGCTCTCCTGACCGCAACCCTCTTGACTTTCATTTATGGGGGCATTTGAAAGCTCTCGTCTACGCAACCCCGGTACCAAATGTAGGGACTCTTCGTGCTCGTATTGTGGACGGCTGTGATACAATACGCCATTCTCCAGGGCTGCATCAGCGCATCAGGGATTTCGTGCGACAAGAAAAATAAGAGCCTAGCGCATCTCGGACCAGATTTGTGACTGGATTCCCGACCTCCTTGCAGACAGAAGACAAAACGTCGCTTCTAATGGAACAGAACCGAAAGATCTGAAGGTAATTTCAGGAGTACCCCCATGGAGTGTGACAGGACCGTTACTGTTTACAATATGTACAAAAATGATGTTGCATATAACGTCGCGGATTATGCGGATTATGCGGTTCTCTATAAGAAGGTAACAACTCCGAAAAAATGTCAAATTCTGATGAATGTAACGCATTATGCATACTTAGGAGAAGAAATCTACTGCTGTGCAATTGGACTGTTGTTGACAAACTGCTGGAAACTGTAATTACCGTAAAATAGCCGGTAGTAACCATCTAGGCACTTGCTCCACGTACACCATAATTACTCTACCACACTACTCTGTCTCCGCTAATTTCTCAACCACACGAACATTAGGGTTGCACACGTCTGGTATGAGACGTTCCCGAAGGGGTGGGGGGGGGGGGGGTCCAGAACCGCACAATAACCCTGTGTTCCGTGTGGGGCGGTGGTGGGGTGAGTGGACTGCTGTAGCCTGTTGTGGGTTTGTGAACCACTGAGGGCTATGGCGGGGACGAAGAGTCTCCGTCGTTTCTAGGTCCGCAGTTACGTACATACATACATGCATACTTACTGTTACCTGGAACGACCTTAAGTGGAGTGACAACATATAGAAAAAAAAAAAACAGTAGGCAAAGCAGATATCTGACTCATATTCACACGAGTCTTGAAAAAACGCAATTCATTCACGAAATTGGTGCCTTACAGGATACTTCTTCGACTTATTTTTCAGTATTGTTTATTAGTGTGGGATCCTTACCAAGTCGGATTAACAGAAGAAGTTGACAGGACCCAAACAAGAGCGGCGCGTGACGTCGCCCGATCATACTGTTGGAGAGCGATCGTTGCAGAGGTTCCCAACAAACCCCAGTGGCCGACGCTACAACAGGGGTGTTGAGGTTTCCTGTTGACATTCCGAGAGAGTTCGTTCCAGGAGGAGTCAGATAACATATCAGATACGTCTAACGAAATGGCAACAGCGAGAAAATTAGAGAAATTAGAGCAAATATAAAAGTTTATTTTCAACCATTCTTTCCACGCGCTATTCGCGAATGGAAGGGGGAAGAGGCATGAGACAGTTGTAGCTGAAGCTCCCTCTGGCGCACACCGTAGATGCAGATGACGTCACCAGTTAATGGGGTAGAAATGAGGGTACTGCAGCCACACTACGCGAAACATTCAGCTGTCAAGTGCGAGTTGCGTAAAACGCAGCCCAGAGTTTTCGCTGCAGAAGAAGGAGGTGACCGTGAACGTATCTGCGACCGTTCAACCCGAGATAACCTCTCGACAGTACGACTTCTTCCTCGACGCGATTCAGCCTCGTATTGGCTGCACATCTGCTTCCTGGTCTGTATCCTGCACCGTAGTTTGCTAAATGTAATTTTCAGACGAAGGAAGATTAGGGTTTAGGGTCCCGTCGACTCCGACCTCATTAGCCACGGAATGCAATCTCGGACAATCTGCACCATAGGGAAACAAATTGACCGAGCGCTTTCAAAGGGATTGCCGCATACGCTGAAACTTCCCCTATGAATGTAAAGAATGACTGTGCTAGTAAAACTTCTACGTTACTTGATTTTCAAACACCAGAGTGAAAATGAACTTTCTGAGACTGTTTTCTCCTCATCTCCTTATCCACATCATTTCTAAACTGGCGCACAATATTTTAGCGCAACGCAATCTGACTTTTAATAATCCCTACAAAAAAATAGCCCTGACTAACAATAATCTATACCCTTCATGAATCTCTTACCTCACAAAAATCTTCGTTACTCCAACTACTGCAATACAGCGAGCGCCAGTACTGCCAGGTAAATAAAAGATTCTAAGTACTGAACGCACTAACTACTGATACACATATAGTTAGCAAATGAAAGATTCTGATAGAGAACAGACAATGTATTTACCTTAATAGTGTTCAAAAGTCATAATACAGTACAACCTCGTTAGCGCGAACTCGCATAAGACGAACTCGCGGTTAACGCAAAAAAAAATATTGGTCCCACCAGGAATACATTAGTTCTTATGATATGTTTTATCGGTTAACACGAATTTCGGTTAAGGCGAATTTCGAACTCTGTTTCAGTTCTTAGCGTAATTAAATTTCACTGTAACACGAACTTCCGATATTTGAGTATTCTAAAGCGTATTTTTTTCCGAAATGAATGTAGGAAATGTAGCTACAAAGCTAAATATACTTGTTGTTGACTCGTTTTTAACGTATTGTGGGTCGGTAACCGCGATTATCACATCAACAATCAGCGTATGCTGTACATTGTAAGACATTCAATAATGTGTGCAGCAGCATTTAAGAATGTACTCAGCGCCGGATTTGACAGGTGTTCTGTTAGTCGTAGCCGTATCGAGTTGGAATACTGAACACAAACTACAGGTACAACCAGTACCGTAGCACGCGAAAATTGCAAAGAGGAAACAGACAGTTCTAAATGTACAGTTAACGCTTAAGATTGTGGATGAAGTGGACCGTGGTACCAAGAAAACAGCAATTGCAGAGAAGTTTGGAATACCTAAATCTACTTTATCTACGATTATTAAGAATCGAGAAGAAAATATTAAAGCTGCGACATCAGGTTCTGGAAACAAATCTAAACGACTTCGTACCGCCAAGTATGAAGACGATAATTTACTGCTAGAATGGTTCAATCATATGCGTGCATCGAACATACCTTTAACAGGCCCTGTGATTCAGTCAAAAGCAAATGATATTGCTAAAGATATGGGCATCGAAGACTTTCGTTGTTCTGCTGGTTGGTTGTATCGGTTCCAAAAGAGACATTCAATTTCACCTGTACGAATTTGTGGTGAAGCAAATGAAGCTGATGAAGAAAGTGCGAACAGCTGGTTGCATGAATTCAACCGAGTGAGGGAAAAGTATGTCTCGTGTGATGTGTTTAACATGGATGAAACTATTATTCTATAATATTTTTCCATATCACACCCTGGGGATAAAAGGTGATAAGTGTCACGGTGGAGAACGAAGCAAACAACGTGGGACTGTTGTACTGTGCTGTAACGCTGACGGCAGTGAGAAGTTTCGTCCCTGGATTATTGGTAAATTCGAGAAACCATGTTGTTTTAAAAAAATAAATATGGACACTTTACCTTGCATTACTCTCACCACAAGAAAGTTTGGATCGATGGCACATCATTTCGCAAGTGGCTTCTTCGTTTCAACAGTCGAATGGTTGCTCAAAATAGACATGTTCTTCTTACATTGGACAGATGTACTGCCCATAACGTTCATAATCTGAACCTATCCAGCATAAAGGTTCAGTTTTTTCCACCCAGCGCCACAAGCCGCCTTCAGCCTTTGAACCAAGGCATAATCTCTCTCATAAAGAGAGCTTATCGTAGGCGACTTGTAAGAGCTGCAATTCGTGCTGCTGAAAACAATAGTGCAATCCCAAATCGGAATCTGCTTGACGCAATAAAAGCCATCGCAGCAGCCTGGAGCTCAGTATCGCCACATCGTATAGGGAAGTGCTTTAATAGAGCCTGTAGACATAGCAACACTGAAGATGTCCACGAGTTAGAAGATGCCACTTCACCTGACGAATGGACAGTTCTGCAGGACGTTGCGAACCCTGAAATTAGTTTCGAAGAATTCATTGACGATGTTGCCGTGTGTGCTTCTGTGGAATCGGATGTGCCAAAAGCTGTGAAGGAGGTGCAAGAAGGGCCATCAGAAGAAAGTGAAGAGGAAGAGACTGCAGATACCATTCCACCTACCCGTCAGGAGATGTTTACAGCCTTGGACTGTTTAGAACGGTTCGCTTCAACATACGACGTCACTGCTGGGTTTACGGACGCTATCATTACAGCTGGTTGTGAAATTACAAAATATTAGCGTTCCCATGAACGTCAGCGAACCATGACCGAATTTTTTCCAAGAAAGGAACGTACATAATTTTCGAGTACTTGGATTTTACAATCACTTTATGGTGTTTCAAGTGTACAATAACGCGATTGATAGTGTAGTGTTGTAACAACTAAAACGGCTTCTGACACCAAATGTAACAGTTGTGTTACTAAATGTGACACTTCTGTCACTCAATGCAACTGGGCTTTCTCTTTTGATGCTGTCAATTGTCAGGATGAGCATTCTAAAGCAGTCTGTCAGGGTGAAAATATTAAATAAATTAACTTTTCTCTCTTAACAACATGTGGGCAGGGTGGGTTCTTCCTTGGCTCGGGTATGAGGTCGAATGAAACATCATTTTTACATAAGATAACTTTTATTGAAGATTTGTACAACTGTATCTTACGGGATGTTCTGGTTCGGAGAGTGGCAGCTGTGTCGTTTGTGAAGTCATCTACTGCGGCAGCGGCGGCGGCGACGGCGGCGTCTGATTACGCGTAGCGGTGTGAATCTCGTGTCGCCGTCTCGCCCAGCTGACTGGAGACACGCAGCGCGAGGTGGCCCGTTTAATTATTGCGAGCGACGTCGTGCATCGGATGGTGATACCTTGGATGTGGCGTCCCAGTGTTTCTCTTCTCTAAGCGGCCGCGTGCGTTGTGCGTCGACCAGCGGAGCAAGGCCAGTGTCCCGAACTCGAACCACGGACTCCCTCTTGCCAGTCTTCGGCTGTCAGGTCTTCATCCCAGCTCACAGGTGACTGCTGAGGTGAGGCCGTCTCCTTCCCGTCCTCACGAGTCACCCGGGTGCTTAAAATCAGACTTCAGATACCTTTTAACTTCTGTCTTCTGGCGCCGCGGCTGCTGCTTGCTATTCCCTTACAGCGGCGGACGTGGTGCGTCTGTGCATGATGCAGTCTCTTCTTGCATGACGGTCTTCAGCACCGAAACTGACTGAAAACTACTGCTACTCTTCTTTTCTTCCTTCGTCTCTCGTCTTCGTCTCCGTCCCCGTCTCCGTCTTCGTCTTCGTCCCCGTCTTCGTCCGTCGGGCCCACCGCGTCTCGCGTATTTATTCACTTCAGTTCACTGGAGGTGAACGACTTCACGGCCATTGCCTCTTCTGTCATGTTGAAAAGCTTCTCGAAGAATCTTCTTGACCTCGGTCATTGGCTCTTGGAATGTAGGCGGGTACCTCTGATCGCATGTGACGACTGAGAAACACGTGAGCCGGTCATTGCCTCTTCCGTCACGTTGAAAAGCTTCTCGAAGAATCTTCTTAACGTCGGTCATTGGCTCTTGGAATGTAGGCGAGGGCCTTTGCTCACATGCGACAACTGAGAAACACGTGAGCCGGTCGGGAGATGCCCTGACGGCTGAATCGACAGCGCCCGCTTATGTGGAACTTGCTGACTTCACGGTCATTGTCTCTTCTGTTCTGCTGTTCTGCCCGCTGAATGCGAGTATGTAACTCTCTAAACTAAACCAAGTTTTCCATTTATATTCTAATTTCTAGTTCACTTTGATTTCACTAAATTATTTACTTAAGTACCACTCAACAGTGTATTACACATTAGTGTACTGCTATACATGTACACTTATTAAAATCTGTCTTTTTCACTTAACACGAATTTTTTTAACACGAACTCCTGATTTTTCGGTCCCTTCGGATTCGTGTTAAATTCTTGACATCCAGTTTAACAGATTTCCTTTTTCTGACGGACGCACATCCAGATCGTCCGCTCATATTAACATCTCAAAACTCTGGGATTTCTCCCCCCCCCCCCCCCCCCATCCATCACTCCTGGCGGCTCACCTCCCACTGCCCAACACTACGCGCTGTTCACATTCAACTGCCCAACACTACACTGGAGAGTAACTTCCAACAATGAGTCCAGCCAGCCACAGACTGCACACAGCGCAGTCAGCGATTTCAATACAGAGTGCTGCATAGCGATACCAACATACAAACCTAAACAGCATACATACAACGCTTATCATTCGTTGCTTGTGGTGCCATCCAGCTCAAGAAGAGAGAAAATCAAATCCGGTGGCATTCTACACGGAATGGGGAGATTATGCATGAAAAGCAAGTACACTATGGCTCCAGAGAAAGCTACAGTGCAGCCCGATAGTAAAACTGCACAATGTAAGTATTCACAGAAAGCACGAAATATGATACTTAGGGCTACATACTGACGATCGACTGACGTTTAACCCTTGTAATATTGTGGGGGGGAGGGGGGGGGAGGGGGGGGGCGAGCGGTCTTCATGCCATCCTTTTAAAATTATTGTAATCTACTCATATACCTACTGCATACATTAAAATATTGAAAGAAATATTTATTGCTTTTGATGACTTTTTGTATCAGGTTCTGTATTTTTCACTTTTTTTTTGTATTTTTCGATAGAACGTAACCCAAAAATGTAAGTCTTAATACTAAATGTGGCTTTACGCAATGAATTTGTTTTTCATATTTTGATGTTCAGGATCACTCTTACATAACTATACTGCATATTTTTAAAAAGTATGGTGTCAACAAAAGTGAATGATAGTTAACAAATACCGTATTTTTTTAAAGAAAATTTGTGGTGCTCTCTGTGTACACATTACGAAAAATTTTCAGGTTCTTGGCCGTACCTATATGTCAGAACGTTATTTAAAAATGACGTTGTTGATGAAGTTGACAAAAGTTAACGAAATTTGTCCTTCTTGTGGTGGGGATAAAGTACATCCCCTTGGCAGTATGCGTTATGGAAAACACGTTGGTATTGCTAGGGTGAAAGCTTTTTAAATAAAACAAACATTGAAACTTCCTGGCAGATTAAAACTGTGTGCTGGACCGAGACTCGAATTCAGGACCTTTGCCTTTCACGGGCAAGTGCTCTACCAACTGAGCTACCCAAGCACGACTCACACCCCTTCAGTTTTAATCTGCCGGGAAGTTTCATATCAGCGCACACTCCGCTGCAGAGTGAAAATCTCATTCTGGAAAGATCCCCAAGGCTGTGGCTATGCCATGTCTCCACAATATCCTTCCTTTCAGGGGTGCTAGTTCTGCAAGGTTCGCAGGAGAGCTTCTATAAAGTTTGGAAGGTAGGAGACGAGATAATGGCAGAAGTAAAGCTGTGAGGACGGGGCGTGAGTCGTGCTTGGGTAGATCAGTTGGCACCGAGCCCTTCCCCGTGAAAGGCAAAGGTCCCGAGTTCGAGTCTCGGTCGGGCACACAGTTTTAATATGCCAGGAAGTTTCGTATCAGCGCACACTCCGCCGCAGAGTGAAAATCTCATTCTGGAAAAATCGCCAAGGCTGTGGCTAGCCATGTCTCCGAAATATCCTTTCTTTCAGGAGTGCTAGTTCTACATGGTCCACAGGAGAACTTCTGTAAAGTTTGGAAGGTAGGAGACGAGGTACTGGCAGAAGTAAAGCTTTGAGGACGGGGCGTGAGTCGTGCTGGGGTAGCTCAGTTGGTAGAGCACTTGCCCGCGAAAGGCAAAGGTCACGATTTCGAGTCTCGGTCCAGCACACAGTTTTAATCTGCGAGGAAGTTTCATATCAGCGCACTCTCCGCTGCAGAGTGAAAATCTCATTCTGAAAACAAACATTACTAATAACTTACAGTTTTATTCTTCACGTCTGCATATTCAACTCTCACTATAGTCACCATGGCGACAAACACATTTCTCTCCACAAGAGAACAGTTTGTTGAGATCGTCATTGTAGTACGTCTGACTTTGTTGGTTGTTCCATAACCTCACCTCTGCATCCATCACTTCTTCACTATCAAAGTGAAGTCCTTGAGGATGCTCTTTAACTTTCGGAAGAAGATAAAAACCGCTTGCGGCCTAGTCGGGACAGAAAGGAGGATGATCGATGACAATGAATCCAAGGCATCAGATTGATGCAGATGTCGTGGTGCTCGTGTGTGGTGTGGTATATAGAATGTTAATAATGTTTGTTTTATTTTTAAAAAATTTCAGAGTTTTCACGTGAAAAATTCGGAGTCACTACTTTACGGACTTTGTCTCACAGCGATCAGAACAGAACAGTGGTTAGGGGAGGGCAAAGGAGGGCCCTGCTCCGACTGTACGGGGCTTTCAGCACGTGTTTTCACCTTTTACTACACGAAGGGTACGTTGCAGTTGCTGTCTCCAGCCAAGTTTAAGATTTTAAAGACTAATGGAAATTATGTGGGAAGATTTCAGGGACAGCCGCCAGCTATAACAGTGGCGACTCAGTAGATGGCAGTGTAAGGGGGGGGGGGGGGGGGGTGAGAATCAGTGTCAAAGGCGGTACAGTGTTCTCATTTCTCCCCGACATCCGGGAGCGGTTCCAAGTAAGCCATGTAGAGCCGAGTCGAGGCATAGTGCACTTTTTAACGCGACACGACTTCTACCCAATCCATCCACATCGAATGCTTCTCACTCAGCGGACTTTGGTCCTGTGGGGAAAATACTGACCAATTATTTCTAAAATGCACAGACAAATGGGGACATAAACACAATTGACACACGACGACATCCGAGAATCCATTAGAGAGCCAGATAAAACGCAAATATCAACAGACAGGCCAACAGTACACATCATGTTTATATGCTCAATGCAGAGAAAAGAGAACAGAATGATAACACTCACTCTGACAATGACAGTGGTTAGTTAATGAGAGATGAAGTGGAATGAAAAAACTAGACGCACAACACTCACAGGTTGATGGCTATCAGTTCCCAGGAAGTAACATGTGTAAACTAAAACTAGCGATAACCCAGCCAGATTGCGTCCTACATTGTCGCGTTAAACTTGTAGTAGCTACAGCTTAGAAGTAGTAGCCATTAGATCGTATGTAAGCAAAATACACTAGCCACACAGAACGATAAAAGGACTTGAATGGAATATAGATTAGGATAGATTACCATGGAAGAGGGATTCATGGTAAGGACTCCAGGTTCATGCTGAGATGCTTCGCTACCGTCAGCACTTCACTGGTATCACACATCAGTGTGTCTAACAGAGACGAATTAAGTGTACCATCAATTTCCACGCATTTGTGATGGCACTAGTGGTGGGCTCTCACACATTCTAACCTGTCCTTTATTTCACCTTCGTAATGAAATAATTTTATGTTAATTCTTCCAGTTTCTAAGTCTAACGTTACTTTTGTAAGTTTTTAATTAATTGTAAAATCATAAGTATATACCAAGTTAGAATAAAACAATCCATTGTAAGACTTGTAAAAAAAATTGAATCACACAAACTATCCATTTAGTTTGGAAGGAAATGCACTATCAATAAAGAAAAATGTACATTCCACGTAATCTGACATAAGAACTGTGGAAATACAAAGTTGCGAGGATCTTGTTTGGTACTTTCACTCGCTGTTCCAAATAGTCCCTGACTTTTTTTAAGGGAGTAAGAAAGATTGATTTAGAGGAGCAAGTCTTGATGTTACAGTGTACCAAATCAAGTACCCAATAGCACAACTCTTTGAGAATGGCTGTTGTCATGTTGGAAGATGGGAGTGTCCAGAGCATACTCATCGTGGTATGTAGAAGAATGCAGAACACTGGAACATCTGGAATGTTGATATGAATCAATGAGCCCTAGTAATGACACGAAAATCTCTCCCAAAACATCACAGATCCACCTGACGTCGCCTCTGGCGCGTCACATGTTCGTCTGATGCCAGTTCTACACCGTCGTTGTCGTGGTCTTCACTCCAAAGTGTGGCTTGATGCTATTCTTCACACTACTGTGTCTAGTGTAAGCCGCATCTCATTTATGCAACTACAGCAAACTACATTCGTTTGAACCTGCTTACTGCATTCAAGCTTTTGTTTCCCTCTATAAGTTATACGCTCCACACCTTCTGCCATTACCATACTGAACGTCCCTGGATCTCTCAGGATGTGGCCTGTCAATTGATCCCCTCTTTTGCTCAAGTTGTGTCATTTCTTATTCAGAAATGCTTTTCTGGCTACTCCCATTCTGTACTTTATGTCTTCTCTATTTTGGCCATCACTACTTACTTTGGTACCTTAACAGCAAAACACAGTTACTACCTCATCTGTTAATTTCCTAATCTAATTACCTCAGTATCGCCTAATTTAATTCAACTACAGTTAATTACCCTAGTTTTGTTTTCGTTGAAGTTCATCTTATAATCATGTTCCAAGACTGTTATACATACAGTTACTTTGCTCTTCCAAATCCTTCGCTGTCACTAACAGAATCGCAGTGTCATCGAAAATATTCAAAGTTTTTAATTCTTCTACCTCAACTTTAATCGCCTTTCCTAATTTGTCCTTGGTTTCCTTCGATAATTACACAGTGTAGTGACTGAATATCGTTACAAACAATCTAACGACCTGTCACAATCCCTTCTCAAATACAGCTTCTCTTTCTTGACTTTTGGCTCTTATAACTGAGGTCTGATTTCTGCACAAGTCGTAAATAACATTTTGATTCGTGGTCTTTACCCTTGCTACGCTCAAAATTTGAAAGACTGTAGTAAAGTCCACTTTCTGAAAAGCTACCTCTACAATTTCCATAACTACAGCTTTGCCTTCCTTCAACTTATTTTGTCGACTTTGCAGTAGGGCTTGTTTTGCATAGCTTGTTCCATTAGTTTTAGATTCTGATGTAAAAATTTTAAGTCAATGTTTTGCAATCGCAGCATGTTAAACTGATGTTTCGATAGTGTTCACATCTGTCAGCACTTGCCTTCTTTGGATTTGAAATTATTACATTCTTCCTGAAGTATGAGGTTTTTTTTTTTTGGTCATCAGTCTACTGACTTGTTTGATGCGGCCCGACACGAATTCCTTTCCTGTGCTAACCTCTTCATCTCAGAGTAACACTTGCAACCTACGTCCTCAATTATTTGATTGACGTATTCCAATCTCTGTCTTCCTTTACAGTTTTTGCCCTCTACAGCTCCCTCTAGTACCATGGAAGTCATTCCCTCATGTCTTAGCAGATGTCCTATCATCCTGTCCCTTCTCCTTATCAGTGTTTTCCACATATTCCTTTCCTCTCCGGTTCTGCGTAGAACCTCCTCATTCCTTACCTTATCAGTCCACCTAATTTTCAACATTCGTCTATAGCACCACATCTCAAATGCTTCGATTCTCTTCTCTTCCGGTTTTCCCACAGTCCATGTTTCACTACCATACAATACTGTACTCCAGATGTACATCCACAGAAATTTCTTCCTCAAATTAAGGCCGGTATTTGATATTAGTAGACTCCTCTTGGCCAGAAATGCCTTTTTTGGCATAGCGAGTCTGCTTTTGATGTCCTCCTTGCTCCGTCCGTCATTGGTTATGTTACTGCCTAGGTAGCAGATTTCCTTAACTTCATTGACTTCGTGACCATCAATCTCTCCCTATAGCTTACCCCTACTTTTTTCAGAATCTCGAACAGCTTGCACCATTTTATATTGTCGAACGCTTTTTCCAGGTCGACAAATCCTATGAAAGTGTCTTGATTTTTCTTTAGTCTTGCTTCCATTATTAGCCGTAACGTCAGAATTGCCTCTCTCGTCCCTTTACTTTTCCTAAAGCCAAACTGATCGTCACCTAGCGCATTCTCTATTTTATAGGGTATTCCACATTTATCATAAAGGCTACACACCTGTGGAACAATTTTGTCATGTCTGGCTCTCTGGAGGATCTCAGTAATTCTGAGGGAATGACTTCCACGCAGAATCATTGAAGCATCTCGTGTCTCCCAGCTTTCTGTCAACTTCTTCTCGCAGGATGATGTCTTTTTCTAAAACTGACCTTAAGTTCTTTCCCTTATATTCCTTTCGTTATCTACCATCTATTCACTTAGTTACATGTTCGTTCTACCTCCATTGCATACTCCGTACAGTTTTAATGCAGTCTGTTCTCATATACATCTGTTTGGCTTCTGGTGTCTCCCAGTACTTCCCAATCTTCACCACTGCGTTGCTCCATGAAAAAGATTTAGTTTTTTAATGGTTTCCACTTTAAAAAGTCATGTATCGCTGCTATAGCTCATAAGTCATTACATAACCAGGTTGTTAACTATCCTTTTTAAACACTCAAATGCTTAGTACTGAAAACCCTATCAGTATTACCAAAAGTGTGCCACATCGTTGATGTTTGTGTATTTATTAGCAAGCCATCCAATCATTTTCTTCTACATATTACAAAATACGTTTGAATTTTCTCCGTAACTTCGTCGCCAATCTATACTATCTATTTTTGACGTATTATTTATAAATTGTTCTATCTAATTACAACTGGTTTTGTAACATTATGTGATTGCACTACCATTTTAAATCATTCACTAACCGAGCAGTCGCTCGGCAACAGCTACCGTTAACAAATAACGTTGCGAGAATGTAAAGAAACGAACGTCCTGTGATGTGACGTGTTTATTGTGGAAGCGGCGTCAGAGATGCAGTGAGCTATTGACTTTGAAAGCCGCTGCGCGAAAGGCGGACAAAAGAGGAACATTTTTATACATTCTTTTTATGAACGAGATATTTTCGATGAACAGTTACTCGCTCTTCTGTCTTTTGTAATTTGTGTCGGACACGCACGTCTTGCCACTGTATTATTATTGTTTAAAAAAATATGGGTCTAGTGAAGCAGGGGATACAACCCGTCGGCTTTGACGTCATACATCAGTCATAGTTATGTCTTCACTTCGAGGCATAGATAATAAAACAGTTCTGTGCTCCGGATAAGCGCTATCATTGTACATTCAAATAATTATTCGTAATGATACTGAGGTAATTTGGAGTATTAGTTTGTTATTGGAGAACAATATTTAGTGTCTTATTTTCATTATAGGAATGGATTTGTCTGTTTGTGGGTATGTAATTTTCGTTACTGTCTGTCTACGCGAGCTTCGGTTATTCCTCGATATTTCCGTGTGGTAAGTTCACTTTTCCATTTGCTTCTTACACTGTATTTCACTATTTTGACACATTTCACTGTTTTATTCCACCAATATGTGTATTTTCGTGTTGTGAAGTACGTAATAGAAATTTCTCACTAGTATCAGTGACACATTTTCGAATGTGTACTTGTTATATTACAGGCGAAACCCCTGACACAACTAAAATTTGTATCCTGTCCTTCACTTCGCCTTTACACTGACACTATATATGTCAATTGGCGAGCAAGATACAAATGTTACGTATAGCTATATAGCTCAAGTAACGAATGGGATACTATTAGCGTCCAAGGCAACAAGAAAACTGTACCCCATAGTGAAGTACGGGATACAAATTGTACATGTGTCGTCTTCTTGTCCCCGTGTAGTTCAATTGAGGTACAGGTTGCAAATGTAACGTACGTCTATTTCCACCTTTTCGTTTCCAGTGTACATATATAGAGGTCAACGGAAGTCTGGTATACATATATTACATACGTAGGTCCTTCTGTCATCAGTAGTACTGATACGTACGTAACAAAAAGCTGTTAATAATAGCGGAGACGAAATGAACAACACATCTACAATTTGTATCCCGTTTTCCACTTAGGGTTTGATACATCGTTCAAGTGAAGAACAGGACAGAAATGCTAGTGAAAACGAAGAAATCGACGTACGCTGAACTTGTATCCCGTACTGCACTTAAGCAATACAGTTCGAAAGAGTTTCGAGATACAACTGACACACATGTAACGTGATGTATTCTTTGCTAGTAATATATTTCATTCATTTCCTTCCATTGTGTTTTGCGGAGAAATACTAAGATACAAACACGCGATATCGTTAACGTGAAAATACTACTGGCCCTTATATATGTGAAGTACAGTTTTTCTCTCTTGCATTCCTTTGCTTCTGAACATTCTTCTCAGCTCTTTCATCTTTGTAATACATGCTCTCTGGCCAATTCTGACGTCATTGGTCAAAGCCGACGGGTTGTATCCCCTGCTAAACTAGACCCAAAAATATTATTTTAGTGTGATGTGAAAGTGCCATAGTGCATAGCAGTAGATTTATGTGAGAAGCTATATTGTGCGACCTGTATTTGGAAATGTCGAAGGATGTAAGTTATTTATTGATGGTCATAAATTCAAAGTTAAATGGAACTTGTGTATGGACTAATTATTTAGTATAGTAGCTATGTCTCGCTACTTCATGACCATACGTATTTAATTTTCTTTTATGTTTCTGCAAATTTTGATGGTTCACAGTCACAAATTGTTTCCTCGAAATCGGACGGAAATTGCATACGGCGAAATATTTTCTCCGCACCTTATTCTACCGGTAAATGCATGATAAACTTCGGTCCCTTAGGAAATTCATGTTGAGCTATCCAACAAAAAAAATTATATTTTCAATAGTCATTTACCCCTGACCAGTAAAGGTATTCAAAACCACTACAATAACTAGTTATGTCTATTGGCCTAAAATACAATCTATATCATTATGTACCTTTCTCTGCAAATATATTTTCACCGCTGATTACAGCTGTATGTTAACGCACAAAAAGTAAACATATTGCTATAATTGGCGCCTCTGAACAGGGACACGAATTAAAAAGACTCGTGTACTGTTCGAAGGAATAAAAAAATTTCATTAAGATATGCATTGTGGAAGTTTTCATAAAGATTTGTAGCTAATCTTGTGCTTTTGATTTGTTACATGCATCAAACACCATCCAATAAAATTTTCATCGAGCAACAACCGAGATGAGGCAATCAGAGAAATTTAGGGAAAAGAGAGTTTTTGGAACAGAATTTGTGCGAAAATCTTGCTCCATCGCCGAAGGCAGTCATCAGTAACGTAAGTTAAAATTTTGTCATTAATTAATTTATGACGATCTTTAGTAGTTGCAGTAGAAAATGTGCTTCAAATCCAGTAGTTTGCATTTAGTAGATTGGGCATTTCTTTAACGATTGCTTAAATTCTACTGCTGTGTATTGTATATCAGTTGTTTTTAATGTCCGCTGCCTGTTCACGGAGCTAACCAGTATTAGTTTTCACTTATTTTGACCGGTGTGCAGCCATACTTTCTTTACGGTCCAGAATAGTCACTCGTTCTCGTGACGTGCAACTCCCGACATTCCGATCTTGTGACGTAGCAGTGACAACCGACTCGCAACCGATAATTTACATCTCTGTCGACAGCAGACGGCTGTAGCTCAAACGAACTTCATTGACTTACTGTTTGTAAATAAGTGAGCTATGGCAGACGATAAAATGTCATCTCTAGATTCAAATGACAGAATGAAACGAGTGAAGTGTTGCGTTTCTTACGGTCCCGCAGGATAATTAATAGGGCTGAGACACCAATCGAAGCAACTGTACAAAATGAAGTAGGAAATATTATGGACTTTGTTGCCTCACAAAAAAATGGCTCTGAGCACTATGGGACTCAACTGCTGAGGTCATTAGGCCCCTAGAACTTAGAACTAGTTAAACCTAACTAACCTAAGGACATCACAAACATCCATGCCCGAGGCAGGATTCGAACCTGCGACCGTAGCGGTCTTGCGGTTCCAGACTGCAGCGCCTTTAACCGCACGGCCACTTCCGCCGGCTGTTGCCTCACACCATAATGTTACTGAACTAGACAATGTCAGCACAGTTTCTGTCTCTAGTACTCGTAGCCATATACCGGTTACAAGTGAGGCAGGTGAAAGTAATCCAAGGGTAGTAACCGACGATGTATTCAGACATCTACTGAATCAAAGAAGTCAAATGATGCAGGAAGAAAATCTCCAAATAGTGAATTCCATTAAAAATGATTTAAAAGAAGAAAATCACCAAATGGTGAATTCCATTAAAAATGATTTAAAAGAAGAAAATCGCCAAATGGTGAACTCCATTCAAAAGGATTTGAAAGACGAAAATCGTCAAATGAAAGAAGATTTGATGGAGGAAAATAGACCAATGTTAGGCTCGTTTGAAGATAAACTTTCCACAGTAAGCGAAGAAATAAAAACTGTTAGAGAAGACGTAGCCAACGAAGTAGCAAATCAAGTTAAGGATGCAGTTCCTCAAATGCGAAGTGGAATAATTTCCGAACTGAGTGACACTTTAGCTACCATGCAAAGGGAGACAGCTGACATCCGAGACATAACCATGAATCTTGACTCCTCTGTAACCACGGTTAATGATAGAGTAAACAGAGTAACTATGCAAGCAGAAAAACTAAGCGAAGGAATGTCAAATTTGACTCTGGAAACTGAAACAAAAGTTAAAGAGAGGCTAGATACACATGAGAGAAAATTTAGAGAGAAGTATGAGAACTGGATTTGTGGAAAGGACAAATTTGTCGAAAATAAAATTAACAAAGACCTAGTAGAGACTGTGAAAGTAACCACTCTTAGTATCTTGGCAGCTCCTGGAAGCTCCGGAGATACTGTATTGTCTGAACTCGGTAGTATTAGGCGTACCCTTCAGCAAGAAATACCAAACTGAAAGGAAGAGGTAACGGAACAACTAAATAACTTGAAGGCACAAGTAAGTAGTAGTTCCCTAAAACAGAGACCGAACTATCCTACCTCTTTAGCCTCAGAGGAAGAAGATGAATTATTTCGGCAATTCCGAATACCTGTTGTATCTAATGAACACACTTCACCACCACATATTTCAGTTAGTCACCGAAACCAGGAATCTGACTCAGTAGTACAAATGATGAAGTAAGAAAGCATGATAAACCATCGTGTTTTTCAAACCTTTAACCCGGAAAAAACGAAATATACACCCAATTCTTTTTCTTCGTGGAATCTCTGGCATTTTTTCCAAATTCGTGGACCGATAGACACCGTATCCAAAATTGTTGCCGGATATATAGGTAGCTGAATCGGCAATGTGGGGAACCGAAATGGTTGATAAGTGAAGTGTCGAACATATGAGGAGTTTGAGCACTGTTTTCTCAGCAAATTTGGAGCTAAGGTGTTTCTGAAGCGCCTTCCTAAATAAGTTTATAACGCGGACCAATTTGACCCCAGGAATAGTAGCCTGAGAAAGTACTTCGAAAAATATCTTGGAAAAATCCGGTATTGGGATATCCCTATTAATAGTAAAGATGTAATTATGACCCTCAAGTCTACATTACCCATATCAATTCGTGAGAAGCTGATAACCATACCAGATGATGATCCAGGTATACCTTTCTGTCAATATTAGATTCGCCAGACCTGATGTACGAGGACATGGGAGATAACAAACTGCGGAACACTCCACACAACTCTTGGCCACAACATAACGAGAGTAAAGGCTATGAAAACCCAGGGAATGGTTACAAAAATAGTAACGACTGGGAAAACGGAAATAAAGGCAATGGGTATCCGTACAAAAGGAATAGACATAATCAACACAACCGATTCAGTCCCGTGTATAACAGGACTGCTAACCAGTACGGCACTCAACCGTACAAGCAGAAGTTTGGAAATGGTTTCAGTCGAAAGGGTTGGCAACAGCAGAGCGGATCGCAGTGGAATGCACCGTAATCGTACGGCCAACATTCAGATTACGGACAGCAACAAAGAGCTCATAACGTCCACTCATACCAACACAACTCCGCGCCCAGTAAAAATCAAGCGCAGGGAATGTATAGAAACACACAGTTTAACGGCAAGCCACGGTGTGAAGATGGATTCCACCGTAACAGTTCCGGTAATAATTATGGTAATAAAAATCATCAGACCCCGCGAAGGCAGTACAATCTCCCTATGTTTGGGAGATTCAATCAGTACCCATCAAATGCATTTTCCTCGTTGTCAAGAATTTGGCAGTGCCATGTCTCTTGGGAATGGATTTTCTAAGACGATATAGGGCCCGAATAGACCGTTCTACTGGCATTTGCTCACTGTCAGTACAGCAGACAGAAGTAGCACTGGAGTTAGTGAAAGAAAGACTAAAAAACGTTGGCACTTGCCATAGCATTAGATTACAAAGGGTAGGCAGAAGACCTCCTTGTCGTAATCATCTCAACTTGTTCTGTGGTAACTGTGATGCATTTAATGATACAATAACAGTCAGTGACTTATCCTCTCCGCAGGAAACAACCAATAAGATCTCAGAATCAACAGAGTTATCCGAAACTCAGCGATAGGAATTATTCAATTTGTTGCCACAATATATTGAAGAGTTTTCCAAACGACCTGGTATTATAAAGGAGTATGAATATACTATGGAAGTGGTGCCGCACCAAACTTTCTGTAGGACGACGTACCCCGTACCGTATGCAAGAAGGGAAGCAGTTCGCAGTGAAATTAAGAAGACGCTGAGCTGGAAAGTCATAGAGTATTCTAATTCACCATATAGTAGCCCCTTGTTGACGATTTTGAAACAAGATAACACAGTACGACTCGTACTTGACGCACGAAACATAAAAATGGCTCTGAGCACTATGGGACTGTTCATCAGTCGCCTAGAACGTAGAACTACTTAAACCTAACTAACCTAAGAACATCACACACTTCCACGCCCGAGGCAGGATTCGAACCTGCGATCGTAGCGGTCGCACGGTTCCAGACTGTAGCGCCTAGAAACGCTCGGTCACCCCGGCCGGCAGGCACGAAACATAAATAAAATTATTGTACCAGACCTGAAGCGATTGAAGAACACCTGCAGAGATTTTATGGAATTAAGTATTTGAGTAGCTTTCATTTGAAGATGTCATATTGGCTAGTGAGACTAAGTTGGTTCAAATGGCTCTGAGCACTATGCGACTTAACTTCTGAGGTCATCAGTCGCCTAGAACTTAGAACTAATTAAACATAACTAACCTAAGGACATCACACACATCCATGCACGAGGCAGGATTCGAACCTGCGACCATAGCGGTCGCTCGGTTCCAGACTGTAGCGCCTAGAACAGCACTGAGACTAAGTCCTAACTAACGAAAGTATACGACATTTATCTTCGCTGGCCGATCTTATCAATTTCGGGTCATGTCTTTTGGATCGAATGTTAGTTCTGGATTGTTCATCTCTGCCCTAGATAATGTTCTCGGTCCAAATCTTCTTGATGAAGTCATTCTCTACGTTGATGATCTTTTAATTGCTACTAAAACCTGGGAAGGCCACGTTGAACTAATACAGAAAGTGTTTCAGCGATTCCTGGAATACCGAGTCACTACCAACTTGCAAAAGTCACACTTTGGCCGAGCTGAAATCAAATTTTTGGGACACTCATTTCATCTGACGGAAAACGTCCTGATCCTGCAAAGCTGAGAGCAATTAAAAATTTTCCTATTCCATCTTCAAGACGCCAACTTAAAGGTTATCTTGGACTCACTTCGTTCTTCAGAAGATTCTTACCAAAGCAAGTAATGAACAACCCTCATTTATTGAAACTATTAAAGCAAAACATTCAGTGGAATTGGACTGACGACTGTCAAAGGGCATTCCTCGATATCAAAGAAGCTTTGTTAAATAGCAGTATTCTTCATCATCCAGTTATGGAAAAGGAATTTTGTGTGTCATCTGACGCAAGTTTTCAGGGATTAGGCCGGTGTCTCTTCCAGATCCATGAAGCCAATGGAAAAGCAGAAATCAGAGTAATTAGTTTTGCTAGTAGGGTTCATACAGAAACTGAACGATCCTACTCTATTACCGAATTGGAAGCTCTTGCAGTAGTTTGGGCTTTCAAGAGATTCAATTACTACATCAATGGCAAGAAAATCAAAGTTTATTCTGATCTGACGTGTAAACTCCTACATCCTCAGTTAACGATGTGGTGTCTTTTCTTGCAGGAATATGACTTCGAAATAATCTATATAAAGGGCAAAGATAACATTATTGCAGATGCTGTATCTTGCACGCCTGATGGCTCTTCTGACAGTTCTGAACTTTTGGAACAAATGTCAAATTACAGAATTCTTTTGATGAAGGATCCAATACATCGCAAATATTTTCTCGATCTTTGTGACCAGATTGTCTAAATGCAGGAAACTGATCCAAAATGGAGAGGTGAGAAACAGATCCTCGAAACTAATCCCACCCACCGCATGTGCAAATATTACAAATTACATAATCAAGTTCTTTTCCACCAAACATAATTGTCATCAGGAAATTGGCTAGTATGCACTCCGGAGGAATATGTAGAACACTTACTCTGGTATACACATATTTCATGGGGACACTTTGGTCCAGACAAGTGTAAGCGTAAAACAGTAAAGTACTGCTACATCCCTAACCTTCATAGCAGAATTCACAAGCTGTTGAAACACTGTCATTTGTCAGAAGGCAAAACCTTTTAATCTTTCGAATATACTGCCTGTCAATCCTATCATTACAGAGAAACCTAGACAAATCCTAGGCATAGATTTGGCAGGACCACTTCCACGACGTCGTGGAGGACTAAGGTACCTTGTAGCTGTCATCGATCTATTTACCGAACATTTGAGATTGTACGCTATGACATCTGCAAACATTCAACCAATCATCAATCGTTTAGAACGCGACTACTTTCCTAGATTCGGAAGACCTAAATCGATTCTCTCAGACAATGGGTCTAACTTTGTTTGCAAAAGATGAAAACTCTTCCTTGCTCGTCATCAAATTAGGCAAATCCTTATCTCAAAATTTAGGCCCCAGTCGAACCTGACTGATGGAGTCTTCAAGGAGTTTAATCGTTTCATTCGAACGTATGTACCAAATCAGCAGAGTTCCTGGGTTGACTTTGTGTCAGCTTTCGAGGAAATTGTAAATAATCACCTGTTTACTGGTTTCACTCCGAGTGAGCTGATGTCTTCAGACCAAGAGAAAAATGAATGGGTCAATTGAATTCCAAAGTGTAACAACACAAGCGCTAGTTTAGACGACAGAATAAGACAAGCTCTAACAACATTGACCACCAAAGCCAATTTACGCAAGAAGGCGTATGACAAACATATTAACTTATAAAGTAGGCGAAAAGGTCTTGCTAAAAACGCACCTTACGAGATCCTTCGTATGCCTCACATAGGTTCTTATCTGATTTCTGATCCCGCAAATGGAAAAATAAAAGGATTATACCATCACTCTGATTTTAAAAAGTATCATGCTACAAAATAAGTCAAGAGAAAGCTTTATAATGGCAAGAGAAGGTTAGCTGCTACTAACTAAGTGAAAACTGATATGACTTCGTTACAAATGCTTAGGATAAAGTACACGACAGTGAGCCCGTCTTGCTATACTGGAGAGAATTTAAAATATGTTATCTTGAGCCATAATTCATGTACAGACAAGCTGATGAAATGTTGTTGTTTAATGAAGAAACTGATTGACTCCCAGAACCTTAGTTTTAAGATTCAGTTTGAAGCATATAATATTTATGAGATAAAAATTAAATATAAAGCGAAGGATGTGCCTAACAAGCCGGCTTCTGCGATATGAAATGGTGAAGAAATGAAAATAAAACGTAGTATGTAGGAATTTTCTTAAGTTCAAGGAGCAATGATCGAAAAAGAAAATTTATTTTCGTCAAGGACAAGGGTCGCTTGACAATTAATGGTTCATGATGCCACTAAAAAGGAAAATAAGTAAGTAGTTTCTAAGTCAGCGAAGTCTAGATTGAGTTCTAATGTACACAGAAATCTGGAAGTTCATCTCTGCATTAAAATAACGTAATGCTTACGAAGCATGTGAGTTATTTGTAAGTAGCAACATGACGATAGCGCTATCCTTCAGATAGATACAGAGTAGCATTAATTGTAACTGTAATTGCAATACGAAAGTCAGATACATTTAAAGCCATAAGTGAAAATAAAATACCAAGCATAAGAGCGTAAGTGACAGGGAGAAAGCAATGATGACTTAAGGTCATATATAGAGGTCAATGCAGAGCAACGCAAGCAGGCGTCAAAGCGAGAATAAAATGACAATAAAACCGCCAGTAAAACAAAGCAGGTAGTTCTTAATTACAGCGCGTACAACGGAAAGAATAATTAATTTCTAAGTAATAAGGGACAAGGATTTGTTTGCTATATTTCTTGTTCTATGTACTATTATATCTATGTCTTTCTTATGAATATGTATAAATATCCTAACCCGCCTAGACCCGTCCGGTAGACTTGACGTCGCAGATTGAGAAATGCGTTTGACGTGGGGGGTTGGTTTGGTACACGATTTTCAAAAGGAAGCGCGTGTACGAAACCGGAAAATGCTAGGTTTGAATGTCTTTACTTTTTCTATTAAAGTCAATCCGAGACGCGAACTGCGAGCCGGCCGCTGTGACCGAGCGGTTCTAGGCCCTTCAGTCGGGAACCGCGCTGCTGCTACGGTAGCAGGTTCGAATCCTGCCTCCGGCATGGCCGTGTGTGATGTCCTTAGTTTAGTTAGGTTTAAGTAGTTCTAAGTCTAGGTGACTGATGACCGCAGATGTTAAGTCCCATAGTGCTTAGAGCCATTTGGATTTGGGAATTGCGATCGAGATAAGGAATTTGAATATTTTCTTGAATGGTGTTCTGTTCTGATGTGAGAGGGCCATCAAGTGTGACTGGTTGATCCTCGCATCTACTAGAAAGGAAATTTTTGTCGAAATGATAGTGTACCTTACATGAATCTACTGAATAGAAAGAGCGATTCAGATGAAACCAAAAAAATAATTGCTAACAAATCGGAGAACCAATGTATTGTGACTGGGAATCGAAAGCTTAATTAGTCTTAGAGAAAGATGATGAATAATGTAAAGCGAAATGTTAAGGTGGCTACCAACAAAGCAAAAGAAATTGAAATGGACGTGATAATCGAAGCTCTCAGTTAGCAAGCTTCAAAGTGAGACAAACTATTTGATTATAAACTGTAAAAAATAGTTTTGTGTACATAGTGGTGTATAAGTGAAGGCTTAAAATGCTGTGGAAGTCTGCCACAGACATGAAGCAATACGTCGTTGTTATAAATATGTGATAATTTCATTGACGATGAAAATAGTAAGTGTTAAACTTGTAGATACGCCGACGAACAATGATACTCCGGTAGTGTAACCGAAGGCGGTGATGTGATTAAGTGCAGTGCATCGGAAACCAAGTGTGACTGTTAGCTGCTTTGCAAAGTGCGAGCGCTAGCCTACCTTAAAATCTTCTAAATCGGCTGGAAAATGTGGAGGCAGGGATGGTTTCAGATGAGTCTCTGTCCCTGGTAATCGTCGTCCCTCCGCAACCAGCTCAGCAAACCACAAAACACCACAACACCATCGACACAACGTGTTCACTGAACCGTGCGCGGGAAAGCCGAAACACCGCGTGGCGGCTAGGGAGCGCCTGGAGTTGCGATTCAACGCTAACAATCAGCCTGTGCCAACAGCCATCGACGCAACATATGCCTTAAATTTAAAGTAATAATAATGAGCGTATGGCATTGGTAGCCGGGAGATCAGTCGCGGGGCGGTTCGGCCGCCGCTCCACACAACACCCAGTCATCTCGAGGCAGAGGAAATCCCTGACCCCACCGTGAATCGAACCCGGAATCCCGTGCGCTGGAAGCGAGAACGCTACCGCAAGACCACGAGCCGCAAAGTGATGTACCACCACAGCACTACCACTGTAGTTCAACGAAACGGACTTTCAATGAAAGCTGCTCCCAAAATAAAATACTCTTTAATGCTTGAACCACGATGGAATAAGAGAAATATTGAGGTTATGTAATAAAATATGTGACAGTGGTGAATGGCCTGAGGACTTTTTGACAACAGTAATGATTCCATTACCGAAAAAACAAGGAACCAAGAAATGCAGCGAGCACAGGACAATCAGCCTCATTTCACATGCAGCCAAAGTGATGTTAAGAATAATTAATAAAAGACTTGAAACAGTAATAGAGGAGAATCTCGGCGAGGAGCAGTTTGGCTTTAGACGGAATATGGGTACCAGAGATGCAATAGGGCTCCTACGAATCTTGGGAGAAAGGTTTATTGAAAAAGGAAGAGACCTATATATGTGCTTCATCGATTTAGAAAAGGCATTTGACAATGTGGTTTGGGACAAGCTGGCGACTATTATGAGGGAAAAGAGACTGGACTGGAAAACCAGAAGACTTATAAACTCATTATACCTTAATCAAAAAGTTTCAGTTAAAGTGAGAGGAGAAAGTACAAACTGGATCAGACTAGGGAAAGGACTAAAACAAGGATGCTTTTTATCACCTACTCTTTTCAACCTGTACTTGGAAAATATTATTGACCAATGCTCATTAGATGACAAAGGAGTAGAAATTGGAGGAAGAAGAGTAGGGTGCTTGAGATTTGCTGATGACGTGGTCCTTCTAGCCACAGGGGAAAAAGAATTACAGGATTTGGTGGACACCATTGCAACTAACGGAAAAAAATATGGAATGAAAATTAACACAAATAAAATAAAAGGATTGGCAATAGGAGGAAATAAGGAAATAAAAATTGTGCTGAATGGAGAAACACTAGAACATGTGCAAAATTTTAAGCATCTTGGAAGCAGGATAGACACCGACTGGAAGTGCACCACAGAAATTAAAACAAGGATAGCAATGGCAAAAGAGGCGTTTTATAAGAAAAGGAGAATCTTCTGCAGCGGTCTGGACAGAGAACTCAGAAAGAGACTCATAAAATGTCTTGTATGGAGTGTTCTTCTATACGGCGCTGAAACATGGACTATGAGGAAAAAAGACAGAGAAAGGCTGGAGGCTTTTGAGATCTGGACATGGCGGAAGATGGAAAGAATAAGTTGGATGGACAGAGTAAAAAATGAAGAGGTACTGAGAAGAGTGGGAGAGAAAAGACAGTTACTAGATGTAATAAAGAGAAGAAAAAGAAATTGGATTGGGCATATATTAAGAAAGAATGACGGACTGATAAAAACAGTTTTAGAAGGTTATGTAGAAGGGAAAAGGAAGCGAGGAAGGAAGAGATTCCAGATACTGGATGACATGATGGACGGTACAACATACAGCAGCCTTAAGAAGGAAGCAATGGATCGCATAAAATGGAGAGGCAAAGGACCTGCTAATATAGCACATAACTGATGATGATGAATGGGTCACAACATAAAAAATGTAATTCCGTGAATGAAATGCGAAGAGCCAAACCTCACGCGAGTAATGACAAAGTCAGACTCCTATGAATCCCAAGTCCTAAAATTAGATTTAAGCTTAGTTCATATATATATATATATATATATATATATATATATATATATATTTGTAATGTGTGTACCTAACGTACGAGCGGGGCTCACCCACCACAGCTTATGGAAAGTTTTCTTCTCGGAGAACGCAAAGTAGCATTCCAACTTCACAAAGGATAAGCCTCATCTGGAGAAGAATCAATTTTAAATTACTTGTCAAATACACAAATAATGAAAATGTAAAAATCATGACAGCTAGTCAGCAATGGAAGATGGACACGTGTAAGAAATTCCATGTGTGAGAATTATATGTGTCTAGAAAGATGAATGTCTATGTGTTTTCTTTCAGGAGCAAAGAGCCTATGAGCTCTAGACAATAACTTTAGGCCACAAAGGTGGTCCTTATGGACTCTGTAAAATGGAATATAATGAGCATAATACATATTCTTCATTGTAAACTATGTAGATTTACTGCCTTAGTTTTTAAATTTTTTTCTGTGGATCTTTATCTTAAGAATTGTCTTTTGTCTCAGAGTGAGGGACCACCATATTTGTCTAATTCTAATAGTCAAATGACAGAAATACTATGTTTAATGCATGTAAATCCGTAAAGTACTCAATCCCATAATGTTAACGGCGACATGTGAATCTCGGCAACCTCCTTGATATCCAAGATTCCCATGGAAGGAAAATAACATTGTCTGATTGCCCTACCATTTTAAATCATTCACTGCTACGGTCGCAGGTTCGAATCCTGCCTCGGGCATGGATGTATGTGATGTCCTTAGGTTAGTTAGGTTTAACTAGTTCTACGTTCTAGGGGACTAATGACCTCAGAAGTTGAGTCCCATAGTGCTCAGAGCCATTTTTTAAATCATTCACTAACCGAGCAGTCGCTCGGCAACAGCTACAGTTAGCAAATAACGTTGCGAGAATGTAAAAAAACGAACGTCCTCTGACGTGACGTGTTTATTGTGGAAGCTCCGTCATAGATAAAGTGAGCTATTGACTTTGAAAGCCGCTGCGCGAGAGGTGGACAAAAGAAGAACATTTTTACAGATTGTTTTGATGTACGAGATATTCTCGTTGAACAGTTACTCACTCTTCTGTCTCTAGTAATTTGCGTCGGACACGCATGTCTTGCCACCGTGTTGTTATTGTTTAAAAAATATTATTTTAGTGTAATGGTTCAAATGGCTCTGACCACTATGGAACTTAACATCTGAGGTCATCAGTCCCCTAGAACTTAGAACTACTTAAACCTAACTAACCTAAGGACAGCACACACATCGATGCCCGAGGCAGGATTCGAACCTGCGACCGTAGCGGTCGCGCAGTTCCAGACTGAAGCGCCTAGAACCGCTCGGCCACATAGGCCGGCATTTTAGTGTGATGTGAAAGTGCCATACTGCGTAGCAGTAGATTTCTGTGAGAAGCTAATTGTGCGACGTGTATTTGGAAATGCCGAAGGATGTAAGTTCGTTATTTATTGATGGCCATAAATTCAAAGTTAAATGGAACTTGTGTGTGGACCAATTATTTAGTATAGAACCTATGTCTCACTACTTCATGACCGTAGATATTTAATTTTCTTTTATGTTTCTGCAAATTTTGATGGTTCACAGTCACAAATTGTTTCGTCGAAATCGGACGAAGCTGCATACGGCGAAATATTTTCTCCGCACCTTATTCTACTGGTAAATGCATGATAAACTTCGGTTCCTTAGGAAATTCATGTTGAGCTATCCAAAAATAATATCGTCTTTTAATAGTTATTTTCCCCTGACCAGTAAAGGTATTAAAAACCACTACAATAACTAGTTATGTCTATTGGCCTAAAATACAATATATATCATTATGTGCTTTTCTCTGCAAATATATTTTCACCGTCGGTTATAGCTGTATGTTAACGCACAAGAGTAAACATATTGTTATAGTTTCCAGACCAATTTTCAATTTTGCTCTAAAAGTGTTTACATTCTTTGTTACGTCCATTTGCGCCAGAGAAAAGCAATGTGAAGTGTATAGCAATACGAAGGTCATTTAGGTACGTTCCATTAAGGCATATCGCAGCTTCATTTTGCCATTATGAGGACCTGATATTTTCTCCTACTGTACAGCCGGTGACAACAGTTGTGGTGGTGTGGACTTCTCGTCCCCGGTTGCCCTTACTCTCTCCGGTTCTGCGTTTGTCACTGTTCTGATTGCATAAAAAAGCAAACTGTGGCATTGAGACGATACTATATTTTTGTGTACCGAACACAAGCTGAGAAATTCCTTCTTTCTCGATGGTTGACAGCGCAAATTTTGTTGAAACCGAGTCTAATGCTTTCGTAAAATCTGTGGAAGCCGAAAAGACTGTTAGTTGATAGTCGCTCCTTTGCTCCAAAATTATGTCCCCCACTTGCAAGTGGAGCGTTACCTTATATCCACCTGTACATTCGGCTTGTTCCTTGGCTGTTTTGAAACGCAGTGTTCTTCGAATTCTATGCGATGATCACAATTTAAGCGAATATCTTGTATATTACGAATAGAATGCTGATACGAGAGTGACTGTTTATGCCTGGCCCTTTCTTGTAAGGTAAGGCAATTACACCATTGTCTCTGTGTTTGGAAAATATTCCACACCACAAAAATTCTGTATGTACCTTCTCTGGTAATACTGGTCCGCGATTTCTAGTCAAATATAATCGTTTCCTTGCGTTTTTTCTTTTTCAACTCCACGAAGTCTTTTTCCATTCCATCTGGCATTACATGGGATACCTCCTACATCTACATCTACATCTACATTTATACTCCGCAAGCCACCCAACGGTGTGTGGCGGAGGGCACTTTACGTGCCACTGTCATTACCTCCCTTTCCTGTTCCAGTCGTGTACGGTTCGCGGGAAGAACGACTGTCTGAAAGCCTCCGTGCGCGCTCTAATCTCTCTAATTTTGCATTCGTGATCTCCTCGGGAGGTATAAGTAGGGGGAAACAATATATTCGATACCTCATCCAGAAACCCACCCTCTCGAAACCTGGCGAACAAGCTACAACGCGATGCAGAGCGCCTCTCTTGCAGAGTCTGCCACTTGAGCTTGTTAAACATCTCGGATCCCACACTGATGAGCAATACTCAAGTATAGGTCGAACGAGTGTTTTGTAAGCCACCTCCTTTGTTGATGGACTACATTTTCTAAGCACTCTCCCAATGAATCTCAACCTGGTACCCGACTTACCAACAATTAATTTTATATGATCATTCCACTTCAAATCGTTCCGCACGCATACTCCCAGATATTTTACAGAAGTAACTGCTATCATATAATCTTACAATAAAGGATCCTTCTTTCTATGTATTCGCAATACATTACATTTGTCTATGTTAAGGGACAGTTGCCACTCCCTGCACCAAGTGCCTATCCGCTGCAGATCTTCCTGCATTTCGCTACAATTTTCTAATGCTGCAACTTCTCTGTATACTACAGCATCATCCGCGAAAAGCCGCATGGAACTTCCGACACTATCTACTAGGTCATTTATACATATTGTGAAAAGCAATGGTCCCATAACACTCCCCTGTGGCACGCCAGAGGTTACTTTAACGTCTGTAGACGTCTCTCCATTGATAACAACATGCTGTGTTCTGTTTGCTAAAAACTCTTCAATCCAGCCACACAGCTGGTCTGATATTCCGTAGGCTCTTACTTTGTTTATCAGGCGACAGTGCGGAACTGTATCGAACACCTTCCGGAAGTCAAGAAAAATAGCATCTACCTGGGAGCCTGTATCTAATATTTTTTGGGTCTCATGAACAAATAAAGCGAGTTGGGTCTCACACGATCGCTGTTTCCGGAATCCATGTTGATTCCTACATAGTAGATTCTGGGTTTCCAAAAACGACATGATACTCGAGCAAGAAACATGTTCTAAAATTCTACAACAGATCGACGTCAGAGATATAGGTCTATAGTTTTGCGCATCTGCTCGACGACCCTTCTTGAAGACTGGGACTACCTGTGCTCCTTTCCAATCATTTGGAACCTTCTGTTGCTGGTACAAGATATTGTACACAAAGTGACCTCTCAATTATGTCCCATAGGTGTTCGATACGTGGCCAGATAATTCCCTCGAATCATCCAGAATGTTCTTCAGACTAATCGGGAACAATTGTGACCCGATGACATGGCGCATTGTCATCCACAAAAATTCCATCGTTCTTTGGGAACATGAAGTACGTGAATGCCTGGAAGTGCCCTCTAGGTAACGGAACATAATTTCCTGTCAGTGACCGGTTTAGTTGGACCAGAGGACCCAGTCCATTCCATGTAAACATGACCCACATGATTATGGAGGCACCATCAGCTTGCACGATGCCTTGTTGACATCATGGGACCATGGCTGTATGAGGTCTGCACCACAGTTGAACCTTGCCAACAGCTCTTACCAATTGAAATCAGGAGTCATCTGACCAGGTGATGGTTTCCCAGTTCTACAGCGTCCAACCGATATGGTCACAGACCCAGGGTGCCTATTCTGTATCTTTCCGCCATTGTGCCGATCGTTTCGGTACTCAATAGCGCCGAACGGTCTAGTACTCGAATTAGAGTCCCTGCATTATTCAGTATGCATTTCGGTAGCGATACTGTTCGGGTCGAGAACCGAAGCGCTGTTGTCAGTTCGCGTCGCTCAAGCCAATCAGTAGGAAGCGGCCACAGATCCGCGCATGCGCACTGCAGCGCGCACAGCGCCACGAACATAAAGCGGCTAGCAGATGACACAAGCGTGCTATTCTTCCAAGTACCGAAAATTGCGTTTGCGTTGCCATAACGCATGATGCCGCATTCCGTCGAGCTGACGTGCCTGCCTTCATCGCCCTTGCCTCCTCCTTAACAGTATCAGCCGCAGTATATCTATTTCCATGATTCTCAGCTGAAATGCATAAAAATTTTTAGTTTCCCTGACCGCATGTTTCCATGCATGCATAATAACGGTAGCGTATTTGACTGTATCCTGCAGATTGTCGTAAATGCCGCATTATGTCATCTTATTCTCATTCACACTGACATCGTGTTTTGGATTTTACGGTCCAGAAAATAAGTTAGGAATAGTGTCTAGTACCACATTGTACTAAACACCTATAGAAACACCCGAAAAATTGATTCTGAGAGTTTCAAGGAATAAGAAGATAAACAGAATGTGGTTATAACAAGCTCCTAGAGATCCAAATGATTAAGTAGCCCACTTCCCTATATGATGCGTCAACGATTTAGGTCTTAAAAACAAAACTGAAAAAAAGGGTCGAATCCTGCCTTGGGCATGGATGTGTGTGATGTTCTTAGGTTAGTTAGGTTTAAGTAGTTCTAAGTTCTAGGGGACTGATGAACTCATATGTTAAGTCCCATAGGGCTCAGAGCCATTTGAACTACATCCTGTTATAGTCATTATTTATATGAAATTATACTTGTAGATATTGATTGCTTTAAAAGTTATACTATTATTAAAATTAACAAACATTTCCAAATTTGTGATCGTTTCCAGGTAAAATGTGTGAAATAACTATAATATACAAGACATGTTTCAAACAAATTAAATTTTAAGAAAGGTAAGAGCTTTATAAAATGGCAGCGGTGGAATAGATGGACGTGAAATTAAAGCCGTGTGATAAATATGCCATCAAACATGCGAATGTAGTGCTTTTTATGTTTTCCCCTTGTGAGAATCTCCTTTCCTGGAAGAACGGTAATCGAACGTCTTTCACGCAGCTTCGGAATTTGTTTGAAAGCAACTGGCCAGTTTCATTGACGAGTGATTATCTGTCAGGGAAAAGTTAAGACGCCGACTGTCCGGATTACGTGTCGAGGGCGCTGGGTCACCAGCGATAAGGAATGAGAGCGGCGACGTCTGACGTCACACCAATGACTCTGACAAGGCGACCACTAGACCTGTTAATGACTGATTTTGGTGAGTCTACGGTGAGCTGTACAAGGTTGGCTCATGAACACCTGGTGGGCTGCTTTCGATGCGAAGGATCATAGTTTCGGAGGAAATCGTTGTCAAAACTGTATGTGTACTCATTATGCCTGTAACCTGACTCACATTTCGAGCAAGTGTGCTGAGCGCAGCGGCTGAAATTCACGGCCACCATGATGGCAGTACGGGTTCAAATCCCGCCTGTGTAGCTTCGTTCCGTCCTAAGGAATATCATTAAATAGTAGGTGTCATGCAAATTTATTCAAAAGTACTCGTTATCGCCGTAGCAATTTCATAAATAAATCTGTCGTTACAGCAAAGTTTCTTCAAATGTGTGTTTCATTTCTAACAGAATAGATTTCAGAATCGTCTTACTTGATATTTGCATCGCTGTCTGTGCTGGAACAGAATTCCGGATAGTATTCGTCATAAAGGCAACCGAAACATGAAAGCGTAGAGCACCACCCATATCTATTGAAAGCTACTGCATTGCAGGGATTACTCAGAAGCGATACCAGAAAACACAGTTCGTTTAAATTCAAAAACACTGTTTCCTCCTCAGTCAGCTTGATCCGATGCCCGAGTATTTGCTCATTCCTGTAAAAGCAGATGCACTAAATTAATGCAGACTTGAAGAACTTATTTTATTAGAATTGTTCTATGAAGAGATTTCCCTTTTGGGAATTTCTTATTTGATTTATGAATGAACTTTTCAAATGTTTTTTGAACAATTCGAACAAATTTAATGGATGGTTTTTCAAAAATGGCTCTGAGCAGGATGGGACTTAACATCTGTGGTCATCAGTCCCCTAGAACTTAGAACTACTTAAACCCAACTAACCTAAGAACAGCGCACACATCCATGCCCAAGGCAGGATTCGAACCTGCGACCGTAGCGGTGGCGCAGTTCCAGACTGAAGCGCCTAGAACTGCACGGCCACACCGGCCGGCGATGGTTTTTCCATACATGAGAAAAAGTAAGGGAATATACACTCGTGGAAATTGAAATAAGAACACCGTGAATTCATTGTCCCAGGAAGGGGAAACTTTATTGACACATTCCTGGGGTCAGATACATCACATGATCACACTGACAGAACCACAGGCACATAGACACAGGCAACAGAGCATGCACAATGTCGGCACTAGTACGGTGTATATCCACCTTTCGCAGCAATGCAGGCTGCTATTCTCCCATGGAGACGATCGTAGAGATGCTGGATGTAGTCCTGTGGAACGGCTTGCCATGCCATTTCCACCTGGCGCCTCAGTTGGACCAGCGTTCGTGCTGGACGTGCAGACCGCGTGAGACGACGCTTCATCCAGTCCCAAACATGCTCAATGGGGGACAGATCCGGAGATCTTGCTGGCCAGGGTAGTTGACTTACACCTTCTAGAGCACGTTGGGTGGCACGGGATACATGCGGACGTGCATTGTCCTGTTGGAACAGCAAGTTGCCTTGCCGGTCTAGGAATGGTAGAACGATGGGTTCGATGACGGTTTGGATGTACCGTGCACTATTCAGTGTCCCCTCGACGATCACCAGTGGTGTACGGCCAGTGTAGGAGATCGCTCCCCACACCATGATGCCGGGTGTTGGCCCTGTGTGCCTCGGTCGTATGCAGTCCTGATTGTGGCGCTCACCTGCACGGCGCCAAACACGCATACGACCATCATTGGCACCAAGGCAGAAGCGACTCTCATCGCTGAAGACGACACGTCTCCATTCGTCCCTCCATTCACGCCTGTCGCGACACCACTGGAGGCGGGCTGCACGATGTTGGGGCGTGAGCGGAAGACGGCCTAACGGTGTGCGGGACCGTAGCCTAGCTTCATGGAGACGGTTGCGAATGGTCCTCGCCGATACCCCAGGAGCAACAGTGTCCCTAATTTGCTGGGAAGTGGCGGTGCGGTCCCCTACGGCACTGCGTAGGATCCTACGGTCTTGGCGTGCATCCGTGCGTCGCTGCGGTCCGGTCCCAGGTCGACGGGCACGTGCACCTTCCGCCGACCACTGGCGACAACATCGATGTACTGTGGAGACCTCACGCCCCACGTGTTGAGCAATTCGGCGGTACGTCCACCCGGCCTCCCGCATGCCCACTATACGCCCTCGCTCAAAGTCCGTCAACTGCACATACGGTTCACGTCCACGCTGTCGCGGCATGCTACCAGTGTTAAAGACTGCGATGGAGCTCCGTATGCCACGGCAAACTGGCTGACACTGACGGCGGCGGTGCACAAATGCTGCGCAGCTAGCGCCATTCGACGGCCAACACCGCGGTTCCTGGTGTGTCCGCTGTGCCGTGCGTGTGATCATTGCTTGTACAGCCCTCTCGCAGTGTCCGGAGCAAGTATGGTGGGTCTGACACACCGGTGTCAATGTGTTCTTTTTTCCATTTCCAGGAGTGTATTTCAGGACGCGGCTATACTAACTACACCATGTACTGAAGGGATGTCTAGAGAATTAAACTCCTCCCAAACAGTCCATGAAGGCCCAACGGTACCGACCGACCGCCATGCCTCCTCAGCCCATAGGCGTCACTGGATGCGGAGGGGCATGTGGTCAGCACACCGCTCTCCCGGCCGTATGTCAGTTTCCGAGACCGGAGCCGCTACTTATCAGTCAAGTAACTCCTTTTTGCCTCATTAGGGCTGAGTGCACCCCACTTGCCAACAGCGCTTACCAGACCGATCGTCACCCATTCAGATGCTAGCCCTGCCCAGCAACGCTTAACTTCGGTGATCTGACGGGAACCGGTGTTACCACTGCGGCGAGACCGTTGGCGTGAAGGAATGCCTCATCATATTCAGATCTTTTTCTGCAACAGGGATGCTTTTCACTCCTTGTCCCGCAAGGGATCTACTGTTCGTCCAATGGTACTGTCAGCCGGTTTGGTCGGAGTTAATTACCTACTGGAGGTTCAGATTGGAGATAAGTGCGTTCATCTGCATATCGAATGACATACAATATTTAACGACATTGTGAACGATGAAAGGCAAAAAGGAAAGAGAGTACAAAGCCAGAATCTTAACCTGTGCCACATAATAGTTATGAATCTTAGGCGATGCGCTACACCCGCAGGTGTAAGGAGGACGCCTAACTTTTTTTTAAAGACCATGGCAGTCATGACATGAAGAAGTAGGGACTGTGTGAGATATGAAACTGTCACGTCCTGCAAGCCTAAGAAGGATCATAGTCCTTCTTTTATTTATAGTCCGCAGCTTCTGGTCGTGCGGTAGCGTTCTCGCTTTCCACGCCCGGGTTCGATTCCCGGCGGGGTCAGGGATTTTCTCTGCTTCGTGTTGACTGGGTGTTGTGTGATGTCCTTAGGTTAGTTAGGTTTAAGTAGTTCTAAGTTCTAGGGGACTGATGACCATAGATGTTAAGTCCCATAGTGCTCAGAGCCATTTGAACCACCTTTTTTTTATTTATATTTTTGGCTTTCCTGTTCCTACCAATTTCGATACAATATGAGATATGAACCTGTCACGTCCTGCAAGCCTAAGAAGGATAATAGTCCTTTTATTTATATTTTTGGCTTTCCTGTTCCTACCAATTTCGATATGATAAAAAAAGATCTACATGTGGGATCGAACATACGCTATCTCCTCCCCACCCAGAATTGCCCCTTTACTTTTTTTTGTAACAAAACGAACATAGCTGTCCACCAGGTGGTCTGGGAGCAGGGTAGGGAGTGGTCGAGAACCCTGAGGCCTTGTCACGGGGCCCATCAGTGAACCTCATTGATCAACTAGGAAAAGAAACAGGTACATCCAAATAAAATGAGGGGTGCTGGTATGGCTTCTTTTATTGTTTTCGTTTTTTTGGAGAAATCAGAAAGCAGTGTCCTAGTGTGAAACTAAAGAACTGGACTACACGTCTGTGTGCATGTCACTGAGATGTTCCTCTGCCATAACCAGAAAAAAGACATTTGTAAAAAATGTGGGTACCCTTTCTCGTGCATGCCTTCTATCCGCAGAGGGTGTTGTACTTCGCCAATTATGGAACTCCTTCCACAGTGTTGGTCCATCGTGAAAAGATCCGCAGCGAGCCCACCATTACTCTGCTTTGGGAGGGAGGGGGGTCAGAAAGAACTCCTTTCAGGTAGTTGGCGAAGAAGGGTCGGTATTGTGGTGTACGCCCGAGAGGGCCGTGTGTGTCCTGAAGCTGTGTGTCCTGAACGTATTGCCAATAACCAAGATTCGTTTTCTTCTAATCCTGGAAGAGATACGCACTAGACATGCCCTTAAACGATTCTGGTGCATTATTTTCAGTGGGTGATAAGTGAGAGTCCGCTGGAGAAGCATCCATGGTTCAATAACCTCAGGTTGGGGAGAGAAATTAACATGCAAGAGTGGACCTGCTGCCATACTTTGTGGTACATTGCACACATCAATTGTTATTCACCAGTATCTCAAAGACAACAACTTGAGCACAAAGGAGAATTGATCAGACCAACATCATGGCAGCAGAGCTTAGCTACAAATTTGTAATGGTACCACAATGCCTTGGCTGTGGTAGCGAGAAAAACCATTTGTATTGACCACCACACTCTTGGCCATCGAACTTCTGGGTTCTTGGCTGCTATAACATTGCAGGCAAAGTGCTGCAGCAGCATCTGGCAAAAATTCGCCACCCTCAGTGGTCGTGTGGTTGGGAGTCCAGCACGTACAGAGTTGTATACTGTGAGGAAGTCAGAGATATGGGACATGGGGGTGCAACATGTGTCACCATCACTAGTGGTGAAACAGAGGTTGGCATGAGGACTTTGAGGAGACTGTGTGTGAAGAACATGTGCCATGCAGTCCATTATTTCATAATTGAACTGATTGACAAGGTCCAGTCCACCATCACATGGAGAGAGGATAAGTATATCGTAGCAGACGTTGGTTAAAACCCTTTAGAAGTAGAATACCCACAGGCCGCTTGGAATCGACGATCTAGCACCCCTGGCGTATGAAGGACTTGTGCAACATGAACCAATTTTGACACCACATGATTGTCGATGAGTTGCATCCGTTGCAGGGGCTACAGGGTGCGTGGGAGGTTCTGGCGGAAGATTTTATGTTCGAAATGACTATAACAATCCGTGTTAGTTCATCTTCACCGCACAATGCACGTTGCTCCTATGTATCAAAGTCCATCGATCTGAGTCAGGGGAAACTCCCCGTCTATCTGAAGGCCACGTTCAGAGTTCATGACTGATGACTTGGCAACGTTCAAAGACTGCCTGTGCCACTCCCACATCGCATGATCTACTCCAGTGCAACACGAATCTCATCACCCGGTGATACAAGATGGAGAATGTCGTCACTGTATGATTGACAGTGAAGGATATGAGCACATAATGTCAGAAATGAAAGATAGGCGACCAGACCTCTTATGAGTGGTTTTGAGGCAGCTGCGTATGAAATAGTGGAGAGGGGGCACCATCCCAACCACCCTACCGTTGACCTGCAGTTGTGAGACCAGACCAGTTAACAGTTGCCATGCAGCTTTGACGAAAGCACCAGGAAACCCAGACAGCCCACTCTCGACAAGAGAAACTGGTGTTGTACTCTGTCGGAGGCATTGTCGAAGTAGATGGCGACGAGTGCAGCACAAAGGCAACACAATGCAGATAATGTCATCAAGTCCCAGAATTCGCAGATGGCCATTTGTTGATTGATTTCGTTTCCTTATGACGTCTGCTCTGTGGATAGGATTAGTGGTAGAATGATCCCTATACCAATTTCCAGAAGTTTAGCATAGATTTTATATCATCATCATCATCATCATCATTTAAGACTGATTATGATGTTAAACCTGTTACTTCAAAATCATTCTTAACCGAATCCAGGTACCTTCTCCTTGGTCTGCTCCGACTCCTCCTACCCTCTACTGCTGAACCCATGAGTCTCTTGGGTAACCTTGCTTCTCCCGTGCGTGTAACATGACCCCACCATCTAAGCCTGTTCGCCCTGACTGCTACATCTATAGAGTTGAATCCCAGTTTTTTCTTTGATTTCCTCATTGTGGACACCCTCCTGCCATTGTTCCCATCTACTAGTACCTGCAATCATCCTAGCTACTTTCATATCCGTAACCTCAACCTTGTTGATAAGGTAACCTGAATCCACCCAGCTTTGGCTCCCATACAACAAAGTTGGTCGAAAGATTGAAAGGTGCACAGATAGCTTAGTCTCGGTACTGACTTCCTTCTTGCAGAAGAGAGTAGATCGTAGCTGAGCGCTCACTGCATTAGCTTTGCTACACCTCGCTGCCAGTTCTTTCACTATGTTGCCATCCTGTGAGAATATGCATCCTAAGTACTTGAAACCGTCCACCTGTTGTAACTTTGTTCCTCCTATTTGGCACTCAATCCGTTTATATTTCTTTCCCACTGACATTACTTTCGTTTTGGAGATGCTAATCTTCATACCATAGTCCTTACATTTCTGATCTAGCTCTGAAATATTACTTTGCAAACTTTCAATCGAATCTGCCATCACAACTAAGTCATCCACATATGCGAGACTGCTTATTTTGTGTTCACACATCTTAATCTCACCCAGCCAGTCTATTGTTTTCAACATATGATCCATAAATAATATGAACAACAGTGGAGACAGGTTGCAGCCTTGTCTTACCCCTGAAATTACTCTGAACCATGAACTCAATTTACCGTCATAGATTTTATAGTCCTCATTTAACATGGTGTGCGGAAGGTATGTAGCAGTCATCAATCCCTAGAGGGCTTGTGGATCTGTATTAGTAGGCCTTTGATGATGGTAGATGGTACAATGAAGTCACGGATCATTAGTTCTTGATACATATCCACGCACCTGACATCATTAAGTTGCTCAAAGTTCGCTAAATTTGGCATGCTGTCTGCTCCAGACAATGGTTAATTATTATTTTGTTGAATGCTGCATCAGGATCATCTGGGGTGATTGCCTCGTTTAGTGACGCTGTCGTCATATTGTCTAGTGTGCATGTCAAATGTCATAACACGTCCTTAGTCGGTCACTGAGCCACATTGCTTCCATCATACAAGTGGCGATAACATCCTACAAAGGAGTCAACGATGGCCATCTGGTTGGTTACCTACTGGCCATCCTTTGTAATGAGAGACATGATGAGCTGCCAGTGGTGGCCATGGTGTTAGGCCATGATGTGGTACATGGAAGGTGGTTCCTCAAGCACCTGGTTGTGTCGTTGGCAGTTAATGTGTTTTCCTCTAGGAAGAGAGAAGGCTCGATCTAATACAGTCGGCAGGCAGTAGTTTTGAAATTCTGTTATCAGCAGCAGTAAAATCATCCAGACTCTTATCAAACGTGAGTACTGCACAAGGTAGGATGGCTCTTTGCACACTGAAAATCTGTGTGGGCAGCCACGCCATTCCCAACTTTCCATCCTCCATCCTTAAGGTGACATTTATTGAGTAGCTAGCAGTTTCAACGCTTCAGTGCACCATCTGCAGGCCTTCGTTGATGCTAAACGGGTTGTCACGATCCATAAACACTATGCATCAGTGGCCAACAAAACTGGTTTACACAGATTGTATCTGTGATGTCGTCTCTCCCACCATCAACTGTAAGTTGTGGGTTGGCAGATGACAACGAAATGACATGCTGATCTTTAGCTTCAGTTTCTCATGGTCAACTTTTTTACATGCTTAAGTATCTTTATCTTATACTGTGTTAAAACTACAAAAACAAAATTTTGCATTAACAATGATATAGTGCTTATCCAAACAATGAACCACATTATTCAACAATGTTTTATATATTTTAAGTATGTTTTATATATTTTAAGTTGGAGCTTGTCATATGTTCATAAATTATTAGGAGAAAAAACTGACTTTTTAAAAAAGTATGCAGAACAACATTTTGTTAAATGTTGTTGATCATGGTTTCAACAAGTTAATAATTAAAATAACGACATTTATTTTGACCTTTTTGGAAGTATAGTGTACCTAAAATAAAAATTACAATAACTCAGTTACATAAGATAAAAATCAATATTCACTTCACTATATATTTCACGAATTTTAATTTTTTATTTGGTTAAAGTTTCATTTCAGTATCTATTAAAGTTTTTGAGTTATTAAGCCTCAAAGCACTAGTAAAAACTACAGGCCATAACCTCCAGGTCCCATAATACATTAAAGCTATTTGAATGACAGTGTCGATTATTTATTTACAAAATTTTGTGGGGAGTAAAAGTCTAAATGTTTTTTAAAACTAGTTATACAATGTGGTACGGTTAAGCCATACTTCATCAGTTATGCACAGTCTTGTACAATGAAACAGTATAAGTTCTTTTACCACGTAACATGCGACATTTGAAAATGAACTGAGCTTTTTTAATCTCTTGACAAGGTTATTTGTTTTGAAAACGAAAATTTGTGTTAGTTTCCAACAGCTTCTTTTCAAATTGTATCTGACTAGTAACATGTTTTTGACAAATATTTTACTTAATTTAATGAATTTTCTGGTTACTAGCCTGTTGGAGAGTAAATATGTAACATATCGAATACTAAATATACTATCGACAAGATTATGTCGATTGCAACACTATTAAATTTCAATAATATACTTGTTTCCATGCTCATGACAATGTTGTACCTCGGAACAATGTTTCAAATTTGGAAAGATCTTACTTCTCCAGAGTAGTTTCTGTATTTCCAGAGAAAGACCGAAACACGCAAAAATGTATGCCGTCATTTAAGAATGGAATAAGAAAATATATCGAACATGAAGCTTCTCTTTCATGGCAGGTTAGAGCCAAAGATCGGACAAGTGTTCCAAGGCACAACAATCTCCCCTACTAGTCACGTGAGCGTTGCGTAAAACGCAGACTACTGTCCTCGCTGGAGGAGGTGACCCTGAGTGTATGAGGGGCCGTTCACACCGAGATGGCCTCCTGCTCGGACGACCTGTTCCTCGACCTGATTCTGCCTCCTACTGGCTGCACATTTGCTTCGTTCTGTGTGTCCTGTGCCAAGCGTAGTTTGGGCTTCCTGCTACCTGAGCTTCTCAGTCTTTTGGCACCCGTTCCTAAGTACACAACACTAGTACCTTTTGGAGCTAGCCAGCCGGAGTGCCCGAGCGGTTCTAGGCACTACAGTCTGGAAGCGCGCGACCGCTACGGTCGCAGGTTCGAATCCTGCCTCGGGCATGGATGTGTGTGATGTCCTTAGGTTAGTTAGATTTAAGTAGTTGTAAGTTCTGGGGGACTGATGACCTCAGATGTTAAGTCCCGTAGTGCTCAGAGCCACTTTTGGAGCTAAACAAACAAAATCAATAGAGTTTAAACCCCAATCTGATTTTAAAGGGTTTAATTATTTCCCTGGATGACGAATACAATATATCTCCAGCCACTCCAAACTACCTAACACTATAAGCAGTGTGGATGGGACTGTCAGAGAGAAAGAAAACTTATAGTTAATTATTTCTGGGAAAGGACTGTATTACGGAACCACCAAGAGCCGGTCTAGGTTTGCTCTGTTCAAAATCAATAGGAAACTTACGCGAATAACAGTTGCTTAGGTATACATAGCGGCGTCACATGCAGAAGAGGAAGAGGTATAGAATGTACATGAGGATACTGAACGGGTAACTGAGTACACAAGGCGACATAATAATAATCATGAGGGGTTGCGCAGCAGCGGAAAGAATAGAAGAAAGTGTTATGGGAAAATATGGGTTTGCTAAAGCTAATGAGAGAGGAGAAAGACTAACTCAAAATTCTAGTAAATTTCAGTTTACTGATCAGAAATCACACGAGGAACACATACACATGGAAAACACCTGGAGATAAGGAAAGATTCCAAATGGTTTACATTGAAATCTGGCTGAGATTCCGAAATGAAATTTTGAATTGTAAGATGTATCTGGGAGTAAATGTAGAGACAGATCACAGCTGAGTAGTGAAGAGTAGGCTGAAGCTTAAGAGGTTCGTCTGGAAGAATGAATTTGTAAAGAAGTGGGACGATTAAGTACCTAAGAAAGTTGAGATGCGACTGAAGTTCTCTAATGCTGTAGATACCGTCGCTACAAGTTCGGTAACTGCGAAGAAACGTTGGGTTCCAGAAGAAATTATTCAGTTGATCGAAGATAGAAGGATGTACAAAATTGTCCAGGGAATATAAGAATACCATACTTTCAGGATCAGGACAGCCTTTTTCTTGAATTTTCTGAAAAAAACCTAATTGCAGTCTTCTTGAGGAGGTGCAGCGGTAGCGATATCTGATTGTAAGCCAATGCCTATTTCCTTGGAGCTTGTTGATTGTACTGAACAGGTCTTCAGTGTCTCCCCTAAATTTATATTTACCGTCAAAAGGTAAAGTAATTGATCTCCAATGACTGATTGCCAATTGCTTAGCTTAAGTTTTACTGGAAATCTTGCAGTTTTATTTCCCAGTCTGAGTTTATAGAAAATTCAGAGTAAAGATGGTTCTGTTTGATGGTGAGAGAATTCAAAAATTTTATTTCACATTGTAAGATGTATGCTTTGCCAGTGATGGGCGAGGCATGACAGAATCTCTGACCAGAGAGTAGTTTGTCGTTAGTTGTTGCTTGTCTCTAGTCTGCGCTTGTCTGCGCGAGTCGACAGTAGTCTGGCGTAGTCTGTAGTAGTCTGCGTGAGTCGGCGGGAGTCGGCATGTGTCGGCTGTGTGCTCTGCTCGCGACTCTGCTCAGGACTCTGGAAGATGAGTATTGTTGTAGAAGGTAAAGAAGCAGCCTTGCGCATATTTAATAATGTATGTTAATTGTAATTTAATTTGTTCCAAAAAATGCCCTAATAATAATTTTTATAATATAAAGTAACTCTTTTAAAGAAAAGCATTCATTTCAATTTAAAGAATATTTCCAATGCGTGATCATTCCTTCCAAGAATAAAGAAAAAAATATATACGCCAGCATTGCACGAAGCTGTGTCGAAAAATACCTAATTAAGAGCAGATTTAATTGCAGTTTTTATTGAGGTAAGAATTTTTGCTTTTTTTATTCAGAATACAGGGCCGAAGGCCAGCGCTGCTGTCCTCATACAATTTTTCAGGTTACTAAACTTTTTTATTATTTTGGTGTTTAGGAATTTTTCTGTTTCGAACTTGACATCAAATGAGAAAAGAATTTTGTGGGAACATTAAATGTGAATGCATTTCTGCACACAGACTATAAATGGGAGCCAATTTTGTTCAGAGGTTACATTAGAATTAATTTTGTTCACAGGTTACAATATATAAAATTCATTTAATTATATTATTTTTGTACGGAGGTTATATTTGGTTCATGGTTAATTACTCAATTAAATATTTCTGTGGGGAGGATATTGGTTCGTGGTTCATTTTCATTTTTTTTAAATAATTCTGTGGGGAGGTTACAACATCTTTCGGTGTGTCACAACCCTTTACGCTGCCCGCATTTCAAAAATTTCTTAGATAAAATTGTAATTCGAATACAGCCAAATCGTTCTGGTATCTAAGACAATACACTTCAAAAATGTGAAGTAGCCATCAAAATTTTTTTATAATATATGAAGTTTCAGGGTGATGCTTCCCTTTAAAATGGAAAGTAGCTGTTTATAAAGGAATGAATAGTAGCATGATGGTCGCGTTAGAGACTTCCAAGTGGTCAGACCCATCGTCATCAACGTACCAGTGCATTATGTCTATTCTATACGTCTGTTGTAGGTGATGATGTCTTAATACTCTTGGTGTTGTATTAATGTGCCTCAGGACTTTGAACACAAATAAAAAATTCAGTTTATGACTACATACCAATAGATTACATTCAAAAGATGATGTAGACTTTGAAGGCCAACAGCGAGAAGCTGCTGTCAAAACAAAAAAGAAGAAGAATGGCTGGAGAAAGTACTCATTATATGGGTGCAGAGAAGTTAATGCCTCAATAATTTTCCCACCATTTTCACCGTGAAAACACATTTTTGTTTTCAGGAAGAACACTCAGTGAGTGTATCAGCAGTTAGATCAAGTTGCTTACCAACAGCTGTTCAGCGTGCAAAGGGTTGCGCAGTTTCACTGATTTTTGGGTTATGTTGACATTTTGGAAACTCGCCTATAGCTAGAATTTACACGCACTTATCGCGTGACGTTAGCGTGATTAGTTTCATATCAAAATCAGTCTCGTAGTCTTCTGTTTTCTCAATGAAAATTTCCACTACGTTACAAGTATGCAGCTACGTTTATCTCGTTGTTTAGTCTTGCATGGACAGGCTACTTTTTTACGCAATGAAGAGAACGAAACCCACTCACAGCATTTCACTGGCGGATTTTCACCTAAGAGCTTGTCTTCGAGTTAGCATTATTCGAAAAGTGGTGCCAGACACTGATCCTTTATTGAAAATCAAAATAAGTAACATTCATTGACGTTCTGCGTTTTTATGTTTAATGTTTAAATAAAATGGTAACGAAATACAAATTTGTCAGTTTAAATGTCATCCAAAAAGGCAGTCATCAAAACGCGCAATGGTCATAAGAAATACCAGGTTTCCTGTTTAGCTACCCCCTTCAGCTGCATCATCAAAATATTAAAAGAGATATCAAACATAAATTTGTCACGAAACGCGTTAGTGGTCCACTCTGAAGCGAATCGTGGTTGCTGTCGTGTGGGAGTGAGCCAGTTCACATGGGCAGCTGTGCTGGACTGCTAGACTTCTTAGCGTTCCTGTACCTGAGAAAAGCCGGTTACCCCGGCAAGAGCCCCATGCTCCGTGCAAGTGTCACTCTATGCTCATGTCACTCTGTGCAAGTGTTCCAACCCCCTGGTAAATTCTTGCTTGGGAGAGAGTGTAAGGAAGAATGCCATTCCCCACCCTGTCCGCTATCTGCACCAGTCGCAGCTGTGCAAATCTGATGGCGCCGCCACATCGTGTACACACGCGTCTGGGGGGAGCGGGGCAGGGTCCCACCCCCCTTGGTGTACCCCTTCTTCATCTTTTTCCACGTATGTATCTCAAGGAGCACCACAATGCCTGATCCTGGGCTGTGAGTCAGATAGGCCCCTTGACATTGGTCAGACAGGCCCCTTGATGATGCTGCAATGCACCCATCATATGGGATGGTATTGTCAGCGAATGCAACTCTGACAGCCATTCCTGGTATCACATCCCCCTGGGTGTACAGATTCCTCATTTTCTTCCATTTGCGTATGTATTGACCACTGAGGGAGTCGCGAGGAGCTGCCAAAACATTTGTGGGCAGTATGTACGCACGACCTGCAGGCCACATGGGGCTGAAACACATTGCTATCCGTCCTAATACAACCAGCCAGCCACTGCAGCACCATCATGTGGATTGTCTGACTCACAGACAGTCAGGTATTGCGTTTCTGCATGACATACACAAATGGAAGAAAATGAGGAATCTGTACACCCAGGGGGATGTGATACCAGGAATGGCTGTCAGAGTTCCATTCGCTGACAATACCATCCCATATGTGGGTGCATTGCAGTATCATCAAGGGGCATGTCTGACCAATGTCAAGGGACCTATCTGACTCACAGCCCAGGGTCAGGCATTGTGGTGCTCCTTGAGATACATACGTGGAAAAAGATGAAGAAGGTGTACACCAAGGGGGGTCTGCCATCTGTTGTGTCTGTCAGCATTCTACTCACTGGCAACATTACACCTCTACAAGACGTCAGATGAGTGATTCGATGTGCCTCTACCCAACTGGCGAACTATGGTGGTGTGACATGTAGGGTTGCTGTCATCCAGTCCCTGTGGTCGACGCCCATCTGCTGTGGTGTCTGTGCTTGCCACCATGTCCTGCAGATGGCTGTGTACGCAATACATGGCGGTATCGACACGAGCTACATAAAGACAGTTGGAGAGAAGTCAGAGTGAAGGAGGTGACTTACATCACAGATGAATGGACAACAGTCGCTGACAATTGCACATCAAGTCTTCCCATTGTCCTCGCCAGCCGGTGCGACCGAACAGTTCAAGGCGCTTCAGTCTGGAACCGCGCGACCGCTACGGTCGCAGGTTCGATTCCCGCCTCTGTCATGGATGTGTGTGATAGGTTGGTTAGGTTTAAGTAGTTCTAAGTTCTAGGGGACTGATGACCTCAGATGTTAAGTCCCATAGTGCTCAGAGCCATTTGAACCATTGTCCTCCTAGTATCCCACATGGAAGTCCAGCCACATGTGCTGATCCAATTAATGTTTGTGCAAGTGAGTCAAACATTCCAGAGTGCTATGAAGATAGAGTGAATCTTGTGTGCTCTCTTTTCATCGGGACTGAAAACTATTCATGAGACTGTTTTTGTGTTACTGTTTCTCATGTATTTGATGAACTTCACTGCACACGATTAATTGGCTGACAGTAATACCCTCCTCTCTGTAAAGTCTTGTGTGTATGCCTGACAGCAGGACTGACCAAATATTGTCTGTGATTTATTAATTTTTTAACATCTCTTTTGTACATGAATAAATTTTAGTCAATTTCACTACTTCATAATTCAATGTTCTTGTCTCGACTTGACCAGTAATTTAACTATTAATGTGAAGAAACCCCATTCTGATGATTATTGGTTTATTCTAATTGACTGATTTAATGACATTGTGTGATTCAAAGGCAAAGTTTTTAACATCCATCACTCCCAGAACATGAACAAAAGCATACTTTATGTTCTCTGTATAAGCTTGGTATTACATAGTGCTTATGCTTAATTTTATTTATTGATCTTTTTCACAGTATTCCATCTTGTCGTTTTGCGTATTTTACATCATAACTTCTCTTTTATTGATGTTTTTTGTATAGTGATTTTGCCTTCTTTTTGCTGTCTTTTTAGGTACTGCCTACGTTATTTTGCCCTGTGATTTTGTGTATCTTATTCATCTGAGAACATGCAAAAGACTGAGTCTGCTGTGTCAATTTTTATTGATTATTATGTCCATAATGTCATCAGAATCTATATTTTGCACTTGTTTTTCTTGCATTCTGCATAAGATAAAATGTTTATTTTGTGATACTGTTCATACTGGAATACCTGCTAAAAATTTGTTTCCTATTGACAGATGTTTTTCTTCCCTCTCTAGTTTTGGTACCTTGTTCATATTGGCAAAAAAGATTGGAAATGCCTTTCTATGGCAAGGACTCCTTGCTCACTTTTTTCTCCAGAAGTGGACGATTATGAAAGTCTCCATGTGAGCTGTTCCACTGAATTTGCAAAACAAATTTCGGTTTTACAACACCCCTTCGAATCTCCAATGTTCAATGGATCTGTGCTGGAATCTGGAGAGAAAGATGACTGGTGGGAGCATGACTTGACAGTCTCAGCGAGATTTCAACACTAGTAGAGAGTAATTTCGGAATTTATAATCATTGATGAGATGCATTCCGTCTTGCACTAAATGGAAAGCAATTTGTTGTTTGCAGTATACGTTTCGCTTCTTTTATTTATGAAGCATCTTCTGTGGCCTATGATACATATAATAAATGTGTTACATGGCTGTTACAATATGTTACTCTCTTACATTTTGTCATCTTTTTCTCTTGTTTTTCAGTTTAGAAACAACTTTTGTAGCACAACTTTCGTAATGTTAAATTATCGTTTGGTGTTAATTACGATTTTCAGTGATACTAGTCCATATATGTAGTCCTGGAGATCTGCTCATTCGTCCGCATGGACGATATCCGGCGTTTTCTCATCCACATTCGTTACAACATCTCACTTGCTCTTTTCATTTCATGATCAACATGTACATGATTACAGTGTTCAGTGTTGCCAACAGTCGCTGTGTGTATATCTTTCATCTTTTGATTGTGTTTTGTGTGTGGTTTGATGTCTTTCGTTTGTTTTGTGTGTGTGTGTATTTTGCTAAGTGTGAATGTGTCATCCTTGCGAGAACGTTTTTTAATTAGATGTAATTTAATTTAATTTTATTTAAATAGATGTATAAACACCTACACACACACACACACACACACACACACACACACACACACACACACACACACACACACACACATATATATATATATATATATATATATATATATATATATATATATATATATGTGTGTGTGTGTGTGTGTGTGTGTGTGTGTGTGTTTATACATCTATTTAAATAAAGTTAAATTAAATTACATCTAATTAAAAAACGTTCTCGCAAGGAATGACACATTCACACTTAGCAAAATGCTTTCAAGGCGTAATGTGAGAAAAGCGTGAGATAGATATCGGATGATCTACATTTCCGAAATCTATTCTGATTGGCGATGAGGAGGTCATACTTTTGGAGATACTGTTTCACCGTCTATTTTAAGCTATGTCATATATACGTTTGCTGTCTATTGACACAGTACACAACAAAAATGAAAAGTTTGAAACTGTGCCTAAATGCTCCCTAAGTGAAGGACATTAATCTTACGGCTGTATCAATGTACTGAAGTATGAAACGTTCATTGTGTGCAACTATTTTTTCTTGCATAGATATATACCTCATCGTACAGAAAATTTCAGAATAGTTCTTCCAAATTTATTGACTGTTACCGTTGGAGATAATATACAATTTCGCTAACAGTGGCTTCATTAGAATTATTCACTTGTTTTGTAGGCCTAAACGAACAATTTTATTCCCTGTGCTTTTGTTATTTTGATTTCCACCTCACTGTACCATGCAGACTGATGTGTGTCACATTTCCTGTACAGCACTCTGAACAAATGTTGTTATTGTATGTTCAAAACTGACAATCCCTCTCCTGCCCGATGTACACCTTAAATTGTTTTGACGATAATAGTTTGATGGTGAAAAGTAAACAATCAATAGTTGAAGGATAATAATTGTTTTCATTGTTCGAATGTGCTGTCCTCAATTTCTGACTGTAGTACTGCACCTGCTAACTCCTTCAGTCCTTTCTACTTTAAATAAAATGGATGAAAAATTCATTGAAATCCAGTTGGTTTACATTTTGTTGCAAACAGGATTATACACAAATAAAAAAAAAGTTTTCCCAGAACTCCTGAAGATGGACGTTGACTGTGGATATTGTATCACAAACACACTCCCTTTGACTGTTCAGAGATGTCACAAAACCCGCCCAAAGATGGAAACAACAATGCCTAAACAGCGCCTATCAGACGCAAGGGGTCCGACAGCTGATCAGTTCCAGTCATTCCACCAGGAAGGAGGTACACAGCTTGTCTTGACTGTAGTTCAACCATGCCTAGACGGTTCATACAGTGGTTCGATCGTGTCTGCATTGTTACTTTGTACCAGGAAGAGCTCTCAGCAAGGGAAGTGTCCAAATCTCGGAGTAAACCAAAGTGATGTTGTTCTGACATGGAGGAGTTAGAGAGAGACAGGAACTGTCGATGACATGCCTCGCTCAGGCCGCCCAAGGGCTACTACTTCAGTGGATGACCGCTACCTACAGATTATGACTTGGAGCAACCCTGACAGCAACGCCGCCGTGTTTCCGTGCAGCCACAGAACGCGTGTTAGGACTCAAACTGTACGCAATAAGCTGTATGAAGCGCAACTTCACTCCCAACGTCCATGACGAGGCCCATCTTTGCAACCACGACACCATGCAGCGCAGTAGAGATGGGCCCAAAAACATGCCTAATGGACCACTCAGGATTGGCATCACGTTCTCTTCGCCGATGAGTGTCGCATATGCCTTCAACCAGATAATCGTAAGAGATGTTTTGGAAGCAACCCGGTGAGGCTGGACGCCTTAGACATACTGTCCAGCGAGTGCAGCAAGTTGGAGGTTCCCTGCTGTTTTGGGGTGGCATTACGTGGGGCCAATGAACGCCGCTGGTGGTCATGGAAGGCGCCATAAGCGCTGTACGATACGTGAATGTCATCCTCCAACCAATAGTGCAACCATATCGGCAGCATATTGGCGAGGAATTCGTCTTCATGGACGACAATTCGTGCCTCCATAGCGCACATATTTTGAACGACTTCCTTCAGGATAACGACATCGCTCGACTAGAGTGGCCAGCATGTTCTCCAGACATGAATCCTATCGGACCTGCCTGGGATAGATTGAAAAGGGCTGTTTATTGACGACGTTACCCACCAACCACTCATGGATCTACGCCGAATCGCCGTTGAAGAGTGGGACAATCTGGACCAACAGTGCCTCGATTAACTAGTGGATAGTACGTCACGACGACTACAGGCATGCAAAAATGCAAGAGGACGTGCTTCTGGGTATTAGAAGTTCGGGTGTGTACAGCGATCTGGACCACCACCTCTGAAAGTCTTGGTGTTGGTGGTACAACATGCAACGTGTGATCATACAATGGAGGCTTTCACGACCAGATGTTTCAGATGTTGAGAATTCTTCTGGGGTGTATGGCCGTGGTCCATGGAACTCTTTTATCCCTGACATTTCATTCAAGGCTGCGTTGGACATTTTGGAGTGGCTCTGAGCACTATGCGACTTAACTTCTGAGGTCATCAGTCGCCTAGAACTAACAACTAATTGAAACTAACTAACCTAAGGCCATCACACACATCCATGCCCAAGGCAGGATTCGAACCTGCGACCGTAGCGGTCACGCAGTTCCAGACTGAAGCGCCTAGAACCGCACGGCCACACCGGCCGGCACATTTTGGAGTGCTCCTGATTGTGCTGAGTCTTGCCGAGCCTTGGACGAAATGTCAGGGATAGAAGAGTTCCATGGACCATGGCCATACAACCCGAAGCATTCTCAGCAGATGCAGTATGTGGTTTTCATGAGCAATAAAAAGGGAGGAAATGTTGTTGATCTCTATTGCAATTTTCTGTACAAGTTCCATAAGTCTCGGAACCGAGGTGAGGCAAAACTTTTTTTGATGTGTGTATTACATTGTCATTATATCGCAGCTTGTAATATAGGGTGTAACTACTGGTTGGTAGTCAGAAGCAAAATTCCGAAAGTCGAGACTGCGGGCTGCAATGATTTGTCACATATTATGGAAAACTGCGAAGTTCTATCTATCTATCATGAGCACCACTGGTTTCTGTTCCTTTGAATTGGAGTAGCATTCAAGTGTTGTGTGATGTGTAAACAGATCGTGTACACAAACTGCTAAATCAATTTCACAGTTCCTTTGGGCCATAGTTCGACAGACTGCCAGCTGGGGCAGGGAGGGCGTTGTCTGTGGCGACGCCTGTCCGACCAGAGTCGCTGCATGTCACCCCCACAGACACACTGCTGAAATCACGCCGGGTTGAGGTAACTGCAGTGCAGACGGACAGAACGAAAATGTGGAAAGAGGGAGAAATTGTTTTGACGCCCTGTAATGTGAGAATGAATTTCCACGTTACCTGGTACAATAAATGGTAATATTTCCTGTAACTGCAGCTGGAAATTATACGATTACAGGTCGTTCTATGATTCTTTTCAGTTAAAAATGAAGTAATAATGTGATTTCAGATGGTAAGCATATAAGATGGTGCGAATATTGGTCTCAACGTTAAACTGCAATTAAACACGTTAGCTATCAAATCATTAGTGCTGCAGATAGATGAGTAAATTCAACTTGTGATCAAAACTAATGAGTTGCGAATACTGGTAGTTATGTCACGTTGTAATTAAACACCCAAATTATTGCAGCATCTGCACGATACAGACTGAAGTAAATTCGGTCTGATATCCGAGCTGAAGATATATTCTAACCACAGTGCACTTAAAGCAGCAATCTGCGTATGACAAAATTTACAGTGCTTGCACATCACGTGAAACATGCATTAACATGTACTTTTCAGCATCCAAGTGTTGTAAAAAACTGGTACTTATCAGTAACGCAGTTTTTGTCGAGTTTTTTTGAGTTGTGACGAATGGAAGCTTGTCTGTGGTTATCTACATTAGTTGACAGAGCTTTTTTTATAGCTATTATTTATAGCTATCCTTTATAGCTATTGTTGTCGGGTTACCACAGAAGCTATAGAGAGTGATACATGAAGATATACAAATATTTTAGTATGTTATTCTACAAGTGAAACTAAAGAGAAAAGTTCATGCAAACATAGGTCTGCAAATGTTAACTTATGGAGTTATGGCTAATAAAAGATTTTGCCTGAAATTTAGCAACTTTGCTAACATGAAGCCATCGAAAAACTAAAGGTTTCCAACAATGACTTGAACGTTTCCATTTATTTTGTTGTTAGTGATCTGACGAATGTCGGAAATGTGTATCTGCAATAGTTTTCTAGAGAAGTAAAGATGCAATTTCGTAAAATTTTTAATTTATTAACTACTTGGCCCAATTTGTCTTTTAAATTCCAGACAATTGCACAAAGTTTTCAACAGAAGTTGTAGAGAATTTAATTTTCGAAAAATGATGGTAATAACGTTGGCAGAAACTGTATGAATGTGTCAGATAATCTGCTTTTATTAACACCATAGCACATGTGAATTTATGTTAAACCAGAAAAAACCAAATCTTAGTGTTAAGGAAGTCATACAGTGGATATACAATTTCACAATACATTTACAATAAATGTTAAAAAATGTCTCCACCGATTTCAATGCATTTAGCTGTACATGTATGAACAGATTTTGTTGCTCGTTTCAGTTTTGCAGGGTTGTTCTTAATTTCGTCCATGGCATTCATAGTGTGAGCAAAGTAATGCCTCACATGTATTGACTTTGTCCTCATAAACTGAACAATACAGAAGAGTAACTCGTTTCAAGGTTAGAAAAACGACTGAAACAACTCACTAAAGGTTGCCAACAATGACTTGAACGTTTCTCCATTCTTAATGGAAAGTAAACAAATTTACTTGTATAATAATAATAATCTTTGCTTCTCTGAATGTTCCGGAATACTACTGCAGATACACATCTGGGACACGTTTTATTAGATTCATCAGACCAACAACAACAAGATAAATGGAAATCGCGCTTTACTTTAACCTCGTACAGTTTTGCGATGGCTTCATACTAGCAAAGTTGCTAAATGTTAGGCAAAATCTTTTATTAGCCATAACTCTGTCACTAAACATTTGCGGACCTATGTTTATATGAACTTTTTTCTCTATTTTTACTTGTAGAGTGACATATTAAAATATTTGTCTATCTTCGTGAATTACCCTATAACTGCACAAAGAGGGGTACATGCAATGAATACAAGACTAAATTTTCTGTACTGTTTTTATTTAAGAAAAACATGAAAAAAAATTAGTAAAACTTTATTAACTTTGCTGATAAGTTTGTTGTACTGGTAGTTTCATGTTAGCATCTCTACAATCTCCTGGTGGCCGCACTTACTGGCGACGTATAGCGGCGTGTCCCCATCTCCATCGCGGGCCCCCTTGTCGGCCCCTGCCTCCAGCAGCCGAGACACCACCTCTGTGTGGCCATACTGTGTGGCCAAGAGCAGAGGCGTGCTCTGCCAGTTGTTTCTGGCGTCCACCTCAGCCCCACTGCTCAGCAGACACACCACAGCCTGCAGACATCCCTTCCGTGCTGCCCAATGAAGGGCAGTGTCCCTCCTGAATGAGTCCCTCGCTCTCACATCTGCACCAGCCGTGAGCAGCGCCCGCAGCCTGCTGATTGCCCCTTCCTTAGCCGCATCAATCAGCTCCCTGCCCTTCTGCTCTGCGGTAAGGCCCCTGCAAAATACCGAGGAGTTCTCACACATTTCTCCAAATACACTCGTCTAATGAAGAAAACTTGTCATAGAAGAAGAGCAGTTTCAAAAATGGAAAAACATACTATTTACAAGGAAATTGGCTCTGAGCACTATGGGACTCAACTGCTGTGGTCATCAGTCCCCTAGAACTTAGAACTACTTAAACCTAACTAACCTAAGGGCATCACACACATCCATGCCCGAGGCAGGATTCGAACCTGCGACCGCAGCAGTCGCACTACAAGGAAATTATTTACTCGAAGTAACACACACACACACACACACACACACACACACACACACACACAGATAACGACACACACACTTTAGCTTACGTTCTTATTTATTTCTTTTATGTGTCTGAAGGCAACAACAAATCTGCAGGTTAGAAGAGTAAATTAGCATTTTACAATTTTCAGTGCGGTAGGGTCCGCAGCTGCGATGAATTTTTTGAATGATTTCTTGAAGCCTACATCTGCCATTCTCTTTATTTCCTGTACGATTGTACAATTTCGGCCTTAAACCATTTTCAAGTATCTAAACCAGAAGTTTCATACATTGGATACATTATTGACACTTATGATTTTGATGTAGCAGCAAGTCATATCTGTAGATATACTAGGCGCATTATATCTTACTTTATGGCTGATTTTTTAGTAACAGATTATGCCATATACGTCGTTGCTGCTATGACATCATGTTGTGCTGTGTCAAAACGTACAGGTTACGTTCGCCTTTACAACTGATGAGCATCCGACCCGATAAATGGCTAATAACACCTGGTCCTGACTATAAATACATGTGTACGATGTATTAAGCGGGACAAAACATGTTATAGGTGATCCGAGAGCGCAGACGAAGAAAAAAAAAGACAAGTGGTGAGCGCACAGGACTTAAAAAAAATTATTCAGAGGGTTCGGAGCACAATGGGACTTAACTTCTGAGGTCATCAGTCCCCTAGAACTTAGAACTACTTAAACCTAACTAACCTAAGGAGATCACGCACATCCATGCCCGAGGCAGGATTCGAACCTGGGACCGTAGCGGTCGCGCAGTTCCAGACTGTAGCGCCTGGAAACGGGACTTCAGCGATGCAACAACTCACAATCTCGCCATCGCTGGGTCCAGAGATGCTGCCTGGGCGATGTGCAGCAGCCGGCCGCTGTCGTAGACAACCGACAGCATCAAGATTAATTAATTAATTGTCAAAAGTTGGCATGGCACTGCGTATTTGTTCGTGTAAGTGGTTCCTATTGTATGACGTAAGAAGGTAGTTAGTTCTCGAGTAGACCTCTTACCGACTAAGTTAATATATCGGGGTACGTCTATGTCGGATAAGATACCAACCCATTGCGTGGTGTGTTGAGGCATAGCAGTTAGTGTTTAGGGCTTGGAAGAGGGAAAGAAGTTTTGCTGGTAGAACCAGTATCTTATTTTTGGTGCACTTCACGGAGGCAGCGTGGATATTTTGTCTTTTAGGCCCTTGTTCATATACGTGGCTGTGACGGTAGTTTCCTCTCAAAGCTCAACTACGGAATGTACGTAGGCTCCATGTGATTTCATAACTAGCTGGTTTTGTCGAATTTATGTGCTAGGGCGATCGATTTATTAATGTCCTGTGAATATTTCGGTAGTGAGGAATAGTTTGCTGAGATAGATACAGCGTGAGCCGCGTTAGAGAGAGAAGGAGATTTGCGGTTGATGAGTTTTTGGGAATCGTTGGAGCCGATATCCTGTCCATGGTGTACGATTAGTGGTCGCTGCTCGCCCAGAGGTAATTGGGTTGTTAGCTGCTTTGTTGGAGTGATCTGGTAGTGATTGGTGTGTGTCGAGAAGGGAAAGCCTCGAACACATTTTTGTTGTTCTTGTTTAAATACCACAATCATACAGAAGACCTAAAATTGGCTCGTATAGATTCGAACTGTTTCAATGTAATATGATAGATCGCACCAGCAGTTGAGTTGATAAGCGACGAGGATAAAAGGAACCATTTACAAGCTACAACTAAACGAAAACTTTGTTAGTCAAAGTGACAAGTGGCCTATTTCAATATAGGGAACTTAGCGGGTCGCGTTTAGCTAACGCCTGGAGAGGCTCGGAATTGTGTTAAATTGTTGCTTAAGGTTAGGGTTAAAGAGGCGCTGGCGCCTAAGATTTTTGTTTAATTTTATTTCATTATTATTGAATTTCCGTTTTTGTGGGGTGTGTTAGTCTTTGCTGACACTCGCTCACTTATGTGAATTAAATTGTATTGACATACCTAGACCCAATAGATACCAGTTTTCTTGGGTTAAAAGAAACCTTTACGTGTGGTCAATTAGTAGCTGTTGTGTGTAACTATATTTTGTGAGAAAACCAAAGGTTTAGTTTCAGAGATATTAATAACGCTTTGCGTGACACAATTTCACGATGGTATTTGTAAGTTTTGCCTGATCAAAAAGTTCATTAATTGAGTTGATCCACGCTAAATATACAGAAGGTAGATATTCTAAACAGCTAAAACGATTTCGTTTACGGAAAGAGTATCCTAAGTAATTTCAATTAGAATTGAAGTTGTCGAAAGTTATCATAGACAAGTCAGCGATTATACTAATAGCAAAGATTGGTAACTCTGTGGAATACGTTACGTCGTATTATTTACATAGGAACACTGGACTAAATAGAGAGAGATTTAATGGTCGCTTCAATTATCTTAATCCTTATAGATATCTTTGACAGCAACTTAAATTCGATTGGTCGTAACACGACGATATATTGGATGTAAATACTGTAAGTAATTAAAAGATTACGAGACTTTTCCTGAGATAGTGTGCTGCGTTGTGAGTATTTTGTTGTGCGTGAGAACAATTGCAAACTAGAGGTAACATTTAGCTTGACATAATATAAATAGTTATTGTATTTAAAGTGGTTGGTGTTTTGTTTTTTGCGATAGTACGATAACGGAAGTTGTTATCGAAATCTGCATGTCTCTTAACTGCTGCTCGATATTGTTCGTCAGTGTCATTGGAATGTTTTAGCGTGTCTATTCGTGGTGTAATAGTGTCACTGTACGATTACGACGTTGTGTATAGTATAAGTGCTGTTTATTATTAAAACATTTGAGTCTGTCGTCTCGTCAATGTTTATGATTGCTGCAGTATTAATTATCCGAGCGTTGATCTGTCTTCAGTTCGTCTTTTGAGAGAGCAACTACGGTATGAGCTAGACTCCGAGTATTTGCCAGGCGTTCCTCTACGACTAGAATCTTCTGAAAACTAATAGCGATCCACAGACATAACATCGACTGTAAAATTAGAACTGTACCAAATTTCTGCTGTAGTGGTCGATTGGTTCGCTCAAGCAATTTTGCACGGCAGGAAGCCATATATCAGTGGCATAGCGACATTGGTACAGTATGATCCGTTATCATTGTGAGTTCAATCTGGAGTACCGCCAGTTGGCTCGTTACAATGTTTTGCTCATAAATTAGTTTGAGGTGTTCACGCTATTTTAGGAACACGTTAATTTCGATCAGTTTACTGGACTCTCATTGTTCTCAGTACTATTTCATTTGAATACTGTGATAAATGCGATATGTAAGATCTTTGTGCCAACTGTTCAAAAATGACGTGCTCCTACAATAACAGAACAAATAATTGCAAGTTATTTTAAAGAAATTACATACAGTAATATTCACACTAATGATGAACGATAATTAAATATAACTGAGAACAAAAAACATATGCAGGTTAAGTAGCAAGTTTCTGTAAACTAATTATAATCTTCCTAGGGATAAGTACGATATGTATAAGAGATGTGCAACAACTGCTCGAAATTAATGTGCTCCTAAAATAGCGTGAACACCTCGAACTAATTTATAAGCATAACATGATGTTGTGAGCAACGACGTATATGACATAATCTATTACTAAAAAATCTTCCACAAGTAAGTTATAATGCGCCTAGTATATCTACAGATATGACTTGTTCCTACATCAAAATCGCAGGTGTCACTAATGTATCCAATGTATGAAACTTCACTTTTAGATACTTGAAAATGGCCTAAGGCCGAAATTGTGCAGTCGTACAGGAGATAAACAAAATGGCAGCTGAAGGGTCCTATAAATCATTCAAAAAATTAGTATTTCATACACTTCTCTAGATTACCATTCGGACTACTGCTCTGACTAAATCTTAGCTTCTTGAACAAACTGTGGTCCTCTCGCTGATGATGTGTGTGCTGAGAAATGCACTTTGTCAATTATACCGGTGTGTGACAGCCTCACTGCATGAGCAAAGCAGACAAGCCTGCTACAAACTGTGTGTAGCTTTTGCTCAAGAGTAAAAGGTAACAAAATCTTTTATAAACTAAAGACATTACAGAACAAATTCATTCTGTTATTCTGCCAAGTGAGATATTACAACTGATAAACATAATAGCCACAAATTGGTCTCACACAAAAACACTCATACACACACAAACACACACACACATACACTTTTTCTGAAAATATAATGTACAAATAGGGCTGTTAATGTTGCTGTTTCAATGAAAATCTTTCTTTTCATATACACCAGTCAGATCCAGTGTTCCGTCATTTCTATGAAAATGCTTCTTAGTCTTTCCTATTTAATGATGAGACAGGTAATTTCTCCCGGGACCAATAGTTCTTTGCTGTTTTGCACTTACCATCAATCTAATGTTGTAGAAGTTTCTGATTCCCTATAGACGCTTAATTCCCTACATTTTTATGTTTGCTTCTTTCTTCAAGTCCATTACCTTTTCTGCTAACCAAAGATTGTGACTATACTGTGTCATTTTGTCCACCCTCAGATGACTTTACTGTTCCCTTTCTTAAAGCTTCTCATTTGAGTTCTATTTTATTTCTTTCTTCCGTTTCAGGCAATAATTTCCAAATAATCTTTATGAAACCTTCAACAGACTCCGGTCCTTTTAAATAATTCAGGACTTAGGTCATTAATTTCCTAGTTTTCTGAAGTTTCGCCATTTTTAATCTGTAGTTCATGAACTATAAATTAAGTTCAAACTGCATATCTGTCTCTGGAAATAATTTCCAGTTCATGCACTGCTTTCGAAACCTTTGACTTACCATTATGTCATAATGTGAAATCTCCTGGTGTCTCCATATGTCTTTTACGTTTAGAATCTCGTTTCCTTATTTTTAAACCAAATCTTAGCAATGATAAAGTTGTATTGTGCAAAAAAATATTTTACTCTTTTCTTGCCTGAACTGTTTACTATGAACTTCCATACTAGGTAAATCCAGAAAATTATCTTGATAAAAGACTTGTCAACATTTAAATTCATATTTGTTGTTAATAAATTATGCTTTCTGGGAAATGCTTTTCTTTCTACTGCCACTTCGCATTTTATAACCTCCCTACTTCAGCTGTCGATGGTTATTTTCTTATGCAAATAGTACTAATGATCATAAGAGCAAAATGTGACACCTAAATTACAACTGAAGCAAGCATAAATATTCTGAAATATGTATATCCATTTGATGCTGGTTTCAGTTAATTATTAATTGGGTATTCTTGTGACATCAGAATATGTGGTGCAATCATTGGAGAGTTCGTGAAGAATTAAACTTAACATTTGAAGCGTTTAAGAACGTATGAGCGTGTACACAGTATGTAATGAGATATTAAATCAAATACTGACTTTCTTGATGTGGCTATCCAATAGATCATTGGTTCAATATGGATGCCTGTCACGTGTACATTTTGAGTGAAATAAATATACATGAACATTATTTTGTGAATTTAACGAGCCTGAGATACTACACAGCTCTTTTCCAAGAGCTTACTTCAGTCAGCTAGCGAACCTAGACTAGTGTGTGGAAACAAATTTATAGCCGACTAACACTCAAGACATCGCAATTTATGGATTTGAATACTGCAGCTACTTTTTCTGGTTTTCCTTTATTACGCTACATTGCTCTTTGCCCTACATCAGAGATCATATTTGTGGTACATACTGAGGAATGTGAGCATTAGTAGAGGAAGCTTAAGTCAGCCTGCTATGCCCCATGCTTTCATGCACAGACCTAAAGGCTACACCACTTCAGTTGCTTCTTTTCTGTTCACAATACTCATGTTGTCTCTTACCAATCTTTCATTTGATCCCACAACTCCCTACCCCGTCCGTTATTTAGGTTTTGCAACGCTTTCTCCAACACATTGTCTCCATTGTGTGGAGCTTTCCTTTTGTTTCCTTTGACAGGATTCACAATTCTGCCATATTTAGCACAGCAATTTCCACAAAGCTTATCTAAATCGCTTTTTTGTAACATTGGAGATTGTGGCATTTTCTGACTAGTAAATTTTTGTAGTGATTGCCAACATTATGACAAAATTGTGGGTACGTAAGATGATGTCAGGCTATCACTTACGTAGTTTGTCACCATCTACAAAACCTGGGATGCTTCCATTATTTGGGTTGATTCAACAAATGTGCAGTAAACACGTTTTGTAGCCTGCATACAATGTACTCCTGTTCTAATATGCTGTTTGCTGTCCTCATCAGGTAGGCTGTACAGCAACATCAAGGGAATTTTAAGGCATGTTGAAATGATTGTACCAGATCGAGTGTAACATACCATCAAGGGAGAAAAATTAGAGTCTTTCGAAGCATGGGTACCACTCTACAAAATCCTTTTGGGTAAATATAAGAAGCTGCTCTGAGGGTGACATGTGCAATACTTTTGCTACCAGCTTCTGTAGCCTGCACAGGAACGTTGACAATAATGTGTGACAGATGATGCCTCAAATGAAAGCAATCCAGACTATCTTTTATTGCTGGTCGAGTTGTGAAAGCTGTGAATCAATACCGGTATGCAGAACTGTCTGTCATTTACCGGACACTACTAAAGTGTGTTTGTGAACTTTCATTGAGCGTATCATACAATGTTAAAATTATATTTTGTAACAGAATAACATACGCCTATCAGTAAAATTGCTCATACAAAATCTTTTGTGCCATTAATTACATCTTAAGTAAACAAAACCTAAGTGAGCAGTTTGCTTACATAGCTGGCTTTTTTACATAGGGAGAACAATGGACCCTGAGGATACGCAGTCCCACTACTCAAGAGAACTGTAAGCAGTTCTTAAAGCACAACTATGCAGATACAAGCCTGATATATTCCCCAATCTACAATAGAAAAGATTGTGGAACCCTATGTAGATTAACTCCTTAACTATGGACGATTTTCCGATTTTTCCATACAAAAGAGTGGAACATTTTATTAGATAATGAGAATGATTATAATTATAGTAATGTAACAAGAAAAGCAAAAACTTACTTTGAGTTGATTCTTAACTGACATTGAGAGTAAATATAGTGGGAAAACTGAAAGTCGCGTTCAACGTTATAAAAGCAGAACAAACATACTGATAAATATTCTGAGTCTTGTATATCTCAAAGCAAATTCCCACACGCAAGCTCGGGAATGAAACTGCTGCCACATGAAGGTATATGTGTGGTATGTGAGCGGGACTGTATACCGTGAAAACCGAGGCACCCGCGGTTTCAGACGATAAAATAGCAGTTCCAAAGCGCAGACAGAGCCGAAATTACGTCCGACGCGATATTCGCGGGTCTCGCGAAATTCCCCAGAAACAGCTGAAAGGAAAAGTCCACGTCGGTCGCAGCTGGAGGGCTGAGGTACAGAGGTGTTAGTGTATCACGTTATCAGAGTCTTCATCCACTTTCCATTATAAGTTCTTTTACTGAATCTCTGAACGAAATGAGTTATCACATTTTGTCACATTGATTCATGTAAATCAATTCCTCAGACTCCAAGATGTTACTGCCAACCAATAGTTGGTCTTCACTGAAACAGATGGTTCATGCAGAGAATTCCAGTTGTCTGAGTGTGGCAGTCCTTCCTGAATGTACCCAAGACGGCACACAGAATTCAACTAATCTTCAGGTATTTAAATGTATTTTCCTGACATAGAAGCAAACAAGTTCAGTCCAGTTACTGGAAAATTTCATGTCGCAGCCGCACCAAACAGGAAAATTTTCTGTTGCACACAAAAAGATTTTGTCAGAACGTTTCAGATATCGGGGTATTATGTCGGCTATGCTTCATGTACGCTATGTTTTAGCGAATCCATACTTTCAAATATGCACGAAACGCACTGAGACCTATAATAGTGTACACCTAACTCCATGTGCACACTTAAAGTAAAAAGGAGGGAAAACACACACAGACACACACACACAACCTGCACCAACTGTAGAGTGTGAGTGGATGCTAATATATCATGCTGCTTTCTATAGTAGCATTATAAATACTCCTGTCAAGCAAACATTCGCTTCTTGAACAGATTGTCTGCCTCACGGCGCTAATATATGTACTAAGAAATAAGAAAGTGTCACTTGTGTCAGAAAACCTCTCTTTACTCATCCTAGCAGAGAATATCTGTATTCTCATATGGCAAACTGTGTGCCACAAGAGTTAAATAATAAAATGTGGCAACTTCTCTACGAAGGAAAAATCAAATAAAAACAATATTGTTTTCCAATTCTGACAATATAGATGTTCCAGCTGGTAAAGGTATTATTCCTTTTGCATATACTTAGTTCAATTTTCTGTGAATATTAGAAGCGTATGGAGATGCCAATGCGACTGTTACAGTTTAAAATAAGTCCATGCAAAGAGACGAAAAATTAATGATCTAATAAACACTTTATATAGGTATTCAAAAATAATCTTAACATGCTGATAATTTATATGAAAAGCTACCTATTGCATCCTATCGAATGGCAAGGTAGAAAACGTGAGTTTTGAACAACTCCACTGTTTTCAACAGCATGCAAGTTGTTTTGAATCCCACAGTGCTTTACTAGGTGTGGCCATGGTGGAAGTGGTGGGCCTTTGCCTCCCTCTGGTGAGTTGATTGGTTCACACAGACCCACAATCTGACATGGAATAGTAGCAATGCTGATGTTTCATTTCGAAATGGCCAGACATTAGAACTTGTAAGGACTGTGTGTCTGAATCAATCCCTGATGTGTGGAATCCGAGACTTTACCAAGGAGTAACCAAGCTGCTTCATGTACAGTATGTGTCTATCTTTCAGACTGTTGTAACGGCAATGCACTGGTAGAGTTCAGTGACGTTTTAGTCGCTTACTTTACCATGTACTCTCATCACTAAAGTGCATATTTTCTTGAACCTGCTCATTAATTAGCAACTGTTTCTCTCCACACCACTCCCTGTTGAAGTACCCTTTGCCCCATTCCGACACATGTTTAGGATGGCAAAGTTACTGGAAGTCTACACTCCATATCCTGGGACATACGTATGAGCACTTCAGTGCTTAAGGAATTTTTAACTGTTCAGACGATAATCACAAGATGCAGAGGTATACTTAGTTAACGCCTGGAGACAGGGTTAGATTACACCTAGATTATAGGACAATGAATAGAGGCTCCACAATTAGATATTGTATTGTAACATGTAATATCCAGAAACATCTAAGTGTAAATAAGTGGGATACTGAAGTGCCAAGGAATATGACATGCTATTTAAATTATCTGACATTGTAGATAAAGCAATAATGAAGAACACATTAGGCAGTTAATTTCAGCATGAGTGGATTTCTTAAATAAAAAACGAACCACAGAAGTTGAATAGGCAGTTGAATAAAACGAACTCTGAAGAAATATTGGTGAACGGAAAGAACACTTGAATTGATTGACAAAAGAAGGAAGAACAAAAAAATTGAAGAAAGATAGGAATACAGCATTACACATCACTAAGGAGTGAAATCAATAGGAGGTTCAAGGACATAAAGTAGAATATCTGCAGGAGAAATTAGAAGAAAACGATAAGGAAATGGTCATTGGAAGGACAGTTTCTGCACACAGAGAAGTTTAATTGCTAGATCACCAACATTGAGAGTTCGAAAGAATGCTGCTATTCAACACCGACGAGAAAGCGATGGGTGGGAAGAGCATTTTGAAATCCTCTAAGGGAGAGGAACCACTAGGTACATAATACATTAGGACATGGAACTCGAATATAAAAACATAGAAGATTCAATATTAGACCCAGAGTTCAACAATATTTGGAAAACTTGTGAACAAACCAGGTGGAATAGTAAGATAATATACCTTCAGAATTTCTTAAATCATTGGCGGAAGTGGCAACCAAACGATTATTCAAGATAGTATGTAGATTTTACGAGACTACAGACATACCATCATACTTTCAGCAAAATATCCTTCAGATATTTCAGAAGCGAGAAAATGCATGTGAGTGCGAGAACTTTTGTTCAGTCAACTTAGCAGCTCATGCATCAAAGTTGCTGAAAGGATAATGTACAGAGGAATGGAAGGGAAATGAGGATCTGTTACAGTTTAGATTTAGGAAAAGTGAAGCTACCAGAGAGGGATTTCTGAATTTGCAGTAGATAATGGAAGCAAGGTACAATAAAAATCAAGAAATTAATTTAATCTACCACTAAAAAACATCTGACAATGTAAAAATGGTGCAAGTTGTTTGAAATTCTCAAAAACTGGGTATGAGGCATGGAGAAAGGAAGGTGATATAATGCATATACAATAATCAGAAGGTAACAACAAGAGCAGAAGAAAGAGCTGTCTAGATTAAAAAAACGTATAACTCAAGAATGCAGTCCCCTCCTCAGCTGTTCCAACTGAATATCAAAGAACCAATGGCGGAGATAAAGGTAATGTCAGGAGCAGGATTAAAATTCAGGCTGAAAGGATTTCATTGATAGGTACATTTGACAAAATTGCTATCCTCAGCGAAAGTGAGAAAGAACTTTGGGCTGCTGAATAGAATGGACAGTCTAATGGGCACAAAAATTAGATTTATAAGCAAAAGAAGGAACATAGTAACAGAAATAAGAGTTGGTATAATCTTATGATCAAGATAGGGGAGTACAAAGTAGGTGAAGTGAAGGAATTCTGCTGCAGTGGAGAAATAATTGTGCATGGTCTAAAAAGCAAAGTAGTTGAAGAATACAAACTAGCACAGACAAAGAGGGCATTCCTCGCCAAATTATGGTACTGGTGTAAAACATAGGCTTTGATTTGGGAAAGATATACCGTGTAATGTATATTTGGAGCACAGGATTGTACGAAAATGAATCGTGGATTGTGGGAAAACAGCAGCAGTAGGGAATCGAAGTGTTCCAAATAAGGTGCCATAGAAGGATGTTGAAATTGAGGTGAAATGGTAAGAAAAGAAAGGAGGGTCTTACTGTAGCGTCGGTGAGGGTAGGAGTATAAGAAAAATCCTGACAAGTACAAGAGACAGTTTGGTTCGACATAGATGAAGAAATCATTGAACTGTCGTGATACTGCAGGTAGCTACAGAGAATAAAAACTGTAGGAGAAGACAAAGACTGAAATATGTGCATGAAATAACCCACGACTTTGGGTGCAAGTGCTACTGGGAGGTAAAGAGGTTGTCACAGGAGAGGAAGTTGTGGAGAGTCACATCAGACCTGTCAGAAGCCTGTATCCCCACACTTTACGGAAAAAAAGAAACAAAACTGGGAAGCACAGAAGGGAAGCTCAGAACTGTTAATCTATTATTGAAATAGCCACAAACGTCATCTATAAGATTTTGCTTTGCATGTGTATGTTTACTGGAACTCATTTACCCATTCTACAGGCCACTCCACGTCCTGAGGAGCTCATACAGAACAGTTCTCCACTGTGAGTTCTTCTGTTTTACTTCTTGAACACTGTACTTCTTGTTACCAGCCACAATTTAACCAGAGCTCTAGAATTATTTCTGCTCTCTCATTCATCCTACATACCCCACATTGTAACATAGCACAGTCCTTAAATTCTCTCCTACTACAGCATTTCCATACCTCATGATTGTTATATCGTCATCTTGTTTTACATATTTAGTTACCAGTTCAGTGCTGTCGTATACTTACTCTCCCTACATCTTCATTTTCTGTATGTGACACTGAATTATGTTCCTGAGCTATTGCTGGCATTGATTTGCTGATTATGATGAGAATAAAGCTATCACTGAGCTGTTTGAAATAACTACCCTCCTATTCACAATAAACCGTTCTCCCATAATGCCATTTTCTGGGGCTGTTGATATGACACCACATTTGTGTGACCAGATATCCAAATCATCATTCCATTTCGCTTTGCTGATTCCTACTACATTTAGATTGAGCCTGATGCGGCTGTTTCATACAAGAGCTTTTCGTGCAGTGCATGACTGCATTTAACCCCTCCTCGATTCACAGACCGCCAGTCACGAGTCGTCTCTGATCATGAGCAGAATTCACCTTTGCCAAAATAAGGATGTCCTCGTTTATCTCAACCCAGGAGTCCAAAGCTTTGACCTGAGCCAACCAAAGTGTTCATTTCAGTTCCATCATGCTTTGTAAGACAAAACACCATTTTCTCGACCTCTGCTTAGATCAGAATGCCTTCGGAAGTAGTATTTCAGACATTTGTCTTGTGTGAGATATGAGCGCTTTCAGCCAGCTATCTTCGGTGTAATGGTGAGACCACAGCGAGAGACAAGCACTTCAGTTGATTTCATATTATTATATACTTTGGATGTATGATGATTTTCAAATCAGGGAAAACTGTGTCTGTTTCCTGCTGTATTTTACATGTAGATTTCACATTCTGATTGCTTGGTCTTTGTTCTCGTTTTCAATTGCTTCAGAAAATGTGGTGATTAGGATCTATCTCTGTGCTAGGAGGCTGTAAGTTCAAGTGACAGAAACAGCTTTCCCCAGTCGCAATTACATTTTCACGCAATTTTTAACTTTTTTTTCTAATTCTGAGACGTAGTTAAGCAGGGATGTTAGATAATCCGACTCTATATTTGTTCATAGACATAATGGTGAAACTGTATATTTGATCTGCTTGTAAACTGAATTGGGTTCCTGATATGTTTTGCCTTCACAAGTTCATTACCTAACACCTTGTTTTCTGAAACTACCAATTACACCATGTGTATCTGCATCCATGAAACTTCCTGGCAGATTAAAACTGTGTGCCAGACTGGGACTCGAACTCTGGACCTTGGAAGCAGAGAGGACGGGTTGTGAGTCGTGCTTGGTTAGCTCAGCCGGTTAGAGCACTTGCCTGTGAACGTCAAAGGTCCCGAGTCTCGGCGCGGCACACAGTTTTAATCTGCCAGGAACTTTCATATCAATGCACACTCTGCTGCAGAGTGAAAATCTCACTGTGGAAACATCTGCCTCCACGTTTAAACCTTTACACATGGTTTCATGGGGAAACGAGTTTCTTATCTTGCGTTTACATAAACTGCGTTCATAACCGTGAATGAAAACTCATGGGCAGTTTGAAAGGCAGAGGCAGCTTACTAGTATTTACAATACATTTACTTTTTAGATTTTCTAGGTAATTTGTGTGTGTGTGTGTGAGTAGTGAGGGAACCCACCGCAGACGGGAGACGACGTCCGCATCAGGTGGTGCAGTGCTGCTGTGCTGGGCAGCCGTGGGCGGCGGAGCTGCAGCAGGAGTCTGGCTGTGGGGCTTGCGATGGGTGTCCGCAGTGGTGGTGGTGGGCCTGCTGTCGGCAGGAGCTGGCGAGCTGCACACACATAGAGGAACAGAGGTGGAGTGTGGCCATGCGTGTTCACATAAGGACCTGCTCACTACAGGCAGCGCTGCTGAGGGGTTGTCCACACATACACTATGTCAACAAAGGTGTCCGGACACCTGGCTGAAAATGACGTACAAGTTCGTTGCGACCTCCGTTGGTGATGCTGAAATTCAATGTGGTGTTGGTCCGCTCTTGGATTTGATAACAGCTTCCACTCTCACAGGCGTACATTCAATCAGGTATCCCATTATTCACCAAGTGCTGCGCTGAGGAGAGGTATCGATGTGGGTCAGTGAGGCCTGGCCCAAAGTTGGCGTTCCAAAACATCCCAAAGGTGTTCTGCAGGATTCAGGCCAGGACTTTGTGCACGCCAGTCCATTACAGGGTTGACTGTCATGTAACCACTCCGCCACAGGCCTTTCATTATGAACAGGTGATCGATTATGTTGAGAGACCCAGCTGCCATCCCCGAATTCAAAAGTGGGAAGCAAGAAGGTGCTTAACATGAATGTAGGCCTGTGCTGTGATAGTGCCACGCAAAACAACAAGGGGTGCAAGGCCCCTCTATGAAAAACACGACCACTTCATAACACCACCGCCTCCGAATTTTACTGTTGGCGCTACACACACTGGCAGATGACATTCGCCATACCCACACCCTGCCATCGGATCGCCACATTGTGTACCGTGATTCGTCACTCCACACAACGTTCTTCCACTGTTCAATCGTCCAATGTTCCTTACACCAAGCGAGGCGTCGTTTGGCATTTACCGGCGAGATGTGTGGCTTACGAGCAGTCACTCGACCATGAAATCGAAGTTTACTCACCTCTGGCCTAACTGTCATAGTACTTGCTGTGGATCCTGATGCTGTTTGGAATTCCTGTGTGATGGTCTGGATAGATGTCTGCCTATTACACATTACTACCCTCTTTGACTGTTGGCGGCCTCTGTCAATGAACAGAGGTGGTAGGCCTGTACGCTTTAGTGCTGTATGTATCCCTTCACGTTTCCACTTCACAATCGCATCGGAAACAGTGGACCTAGGGATATTTAGGAGTGTGGAAATCTTACGTACAGACGTATGACACAAGTGACACATAATCACTGATCACGTTCGAAGTCTGTGAGTTCTGTGGAGTGCCACATTCTGCTCTCTCCATGATGTCTAATGACTGTTGAGGCCGCCGATATGGAGTACCTGGCAGTAGGTGGCAGCACAATGCACCTAATACGGAAAACCAATGTTTTTGGGGGTGTCCGGATACTTTTGATCACATAGTATATACAGCAAGTAAAACACACACTCACAATGCCAATAGTTCTCAGTCATTATGAACAACTTACCAGTGACCTAACCAGATTCAGTTGCTTCTCTCAAGTCCTCCTTAGCAGCACTGTACCAAAGAAAATCCAGTACAAACCTACTGGCTGACTGTTATGCTAAACTTAACTAGAGAATTAATGGATGGAGCAGCTCAAGTACATCACAACAGCAACAATTGCAGAGGACTCAGGAATAAAGTAAACTGGCTGGAACATAATGTATATTCACTTGACCTGATACTATGATCATGAGACGATATTCAAAGCGTTTGTAATTCGTGCATGAAGGACTCGACTTTGGGATGTATAGGCGATAAACAGGAGGACAGCATGTCTTGAATTGAACACAGAAGGATATTCAGGAGCAAACAGTGTAGGGAACTCAAAACTAGGACTTCATGATAGAAAGGAGCTACCACATGAGGAAATTTAACTGATACTGAAAGTACTATTTTAGATACAAATTATAGCCAGTAAATACATACCCAGGTATTTGAAAATGAGCACCCACACTTTGTAAGCATGTCAGATCATGGAGTGGTTAGTCAGCTATGAAATTTCTCACTGAGGAGAACACACAGACTAATGTCTGGCATTATGGTTACCCATTACGGATATTTTAGAACCCATGACAGTTAATTGAATGTAAATACATAAAACTGCTACCAGTCACTTTTTTTAACAGTTATTTATTATTCCTTGAACTGGTTTTTGGACCTGTTCAGTTTCATCTTCAGATGGTTTTCTGGAAGTTACATCACTCTTTCTACCATAATGCTGGATGCTGGCTCTGTGATAGATATGGAACACAGTTTAATGTAACATGATGAGTAATGTTTATCTGTGGATATGGATGGAAAATTTTAGTTTTATTCTTACTGTGACAGTATGGGCAGCTTTTTTCTGTTAGCATCCCTTTCTCTGCTTCCATTTTGATGGCCAGTTGGTACATCACTCTACACATTTCTACACAATCTGTATACTTTACACTGTGATAGCGAAACTTTGCCAGCATCCAGCATGTGCTATACAACTGTTGCATGTTACAGAGATAGACATATTTTGCTCACAGATGTTATTTATTATTGTTTGCTTGTATTAAAGTCGATATATTGGCAAATACTTTAATCAGACTTGCGTTAACATGAGGGTTCAAAATAAATAAATAAATAAATGGATTACTACAAGAAGAAACTTCAAGTGATCTGACGTCTTATTTCTATTCGTATATTAACATTCAATACAGTCAGGTTGTGAGCAAATACTTTAATCAAGATTGGCATTAACATGAATGCCCAGGAATAAAATAATCCAGAGTTATAGTATTTGAAATGAGATGCAGCTGTTTGTATAGCCATGAAATTTATACTTAAATTTAAAAGAATAACAAAATTTCAAATGAACTACTGACTTATTTCTGTTCCCACATGAACATCTTGAATATTAGTAAGGGTAGATTCTGTTAATTTTAGCTAAAGCTAATACATATAAAAGTTATAGTACCTGTAATTTAAAACCAAGAACAAGGTTCAAATGAACTGTTGACTGATTTCTGTTCTTACTTCAATGTGAAGTACAATATTAGTAAAAGTAGATTCTGTTTATTTCAGCTAGAGGCAATACATATAAAAGATATATTATTTGTATTGAACTGCAGCTGTTTATATGACCGTGGGCTTTAAATTTAAAACAAGTACAAAGTTTCAAATGAACTGCTGACTTATTCCTGTTTCTGCATTAAACCATCTGGAATATTGTCTGGAAACTGAATATTATTCCCTGTATAGTGAGTTGATGTAAAATGTTATATAGCACTGGACTGGCTTGTATTCTCTTAGTGTCCAGTCCAGAATTATGACAGGGGCGATTTCATAAGGGGGCTCTGCTTCAAGCTGCTTCAAGCACTACTTAACCAAGGTTCGTTTGTAATATACTTGTGACTGAAAAATATTTGTGTGAGTGATCTGGTGTAATCATAGAGCTTTACAATGAAGCAAATAACGATGGATAGGTAGAACTGGAAAACGGAAAGTATTGTTTCAAGCACTCTGCCACATCATACCTCACAAAAGCAGTGGTCTTTTATTGCAGTAACCGATTGTGATATCGACGTGCCAGATGACATATATGCAAGGTGTTCGGAGATTCCAGTTACAAGCTTCTAGGACATGTGGAGGGGAGTGAGTATATGATATTTTCAATAAGAATCCGTGTTCAGAAATGTCCTACAATGAGGCTACAGAGCGTCAAAGTTATAGCCACTGGCCTCTGTAAATATATGTGTATACACGGTGATAGTGTGATGATGTTACAAAGTTTATAGGATGATGGAAGATGTATCAATTTGAGGTGAGGGTACCTGTACCAGAAACGAAAGAGTTGAGAGTTACAAGGGAAAACTGTGCTGATACCTCTGACACTGGAATACACATACTGCTACTGTTGCTGCTAAGATTGTAGGGTAGGCAACTTTCAGGGGCAGTAGTCTGGATCAGAACAACGAAAAAAGTGTCCAGTAATAATGGGCTCAAAGTTGCATGCTGGAGGAGCTATGAGCTTCTATTGAAACAGTGCTTGTAGCTCTTAAGGTATACATTTTATAAGCCATATTCGCTACACATTTTTTTCGTTCTTTGGTCCATATAACCATCTCTCAAAGCTCCCTACTCTACAATCTTCCTAACTTGAGTACCAGTACATGTACTCCACTATCGGTTAGTTCGTTTCTGGTTATGGGACCCCTATCTCAACTTGATATATTTACCCATCTACATACATACATTTAAAGGCACTGGCGCCTATAATTTTGACGCTATGTAGCATCGTTGGATGAGGTCTCTGAACATTGGTTCGTATTCAAATTATTAAGCACTAACTCCCGTCTAAAGGTCCTAACATATTGTAACAGGAATTTCCAGACACCCTGTATGTGGGGCGTTTTTTTAAACTTGAGATAACTAAATATCTCGCAACATGCATTATACAATAAAATAAAGTTTTGGGTCAAAAGTTAATCTCTCTATGTGTTGCAGTGGGATGCCTCCTAACCACCCCACTTGCTTGAGTGGGGCTAACTTTACATTTTCATAGGAAACTCCCAATTGTTACTGACTTTGGATACCACACCAAAAAATTATGTAAGGTTTACTCAAACCATGGTTTCCCAGTTGTAGCAGATGGCAGTGTAATCGACATATACCAAGTGCGTCTGTTTTTACAATTAGGAACAGATACATTTGATGTACGATACGTGAATGCCATCCTCTGACCGATAGTGCAACCATATCGGCAGAATATTGGCGGAGCATTCGTCTTCGTGGACGACACTTCGCGCTCTCATCGTGCACATCTTGTGAATGACTTCCTTCAGGATAACGACATTGCTCGACTAGAGTGGCCAGCATCTTCTCCAGACACGAACCCTATCAAACAAGCCTGGGATGGATTGCAAAGGTCTGTTTATGGACGACGTGACCCACCAACCACGCTGAGGCATCTACGCTGAATCGCCATTGAGGAGTGAGACAATCTGTACCAACAGTGCCTTGATGAACTTTAGGACAGTATGCCGCAACGAATACAGGCATGCATCACTGCAAGAGGAGTGCTGCTGTATACTAGAGGTACTGGTGTGTACAGCACTCTGGACCACCACCTATGAAGTTCTCGCTGTTTGATGATACAACTTGCAATGTATGGTTTTCATGAGCAATAAAAAGTGCGGAAATGATGTTTATGTTGATCTCTATTCCAATTTTCTGTACAGGTTCCGGATCTCTCGGAAATGAGGTGAAACAAAACTTTTATGATGTGTGTCTGAGCAATCCACAAGCAACTTCTTTATTTGTCAAAGAAGATTCGCCTCATAGCACAAGAGCAACTTAGGAAACGCTGTTAGAAACATCACAGTTAACAAAAACTAGCTTTGGATGCACATAAATATACAGATCTGTGAGAATATATAAACATCTTGTCTGCACTTACCTACGTTCTACAGATGGTTCAGCAATTAGTCTAGTGAACTCGACGAAATCGTGTGGGTGGTTGACCACAGCGTCCGCCCATCCCTGCGTCGCCATCACCTGCTGCGTGTGGGCCTTTACGAAGGAAACGGCAGCCTGCCTGAGGCCGGGGCAGGCGTGTCTAATCGCGAGCACAGCTGCGGCCACTGCCGTCTCCACCCCCAGCCCTGCAGCCACCTGCTGCTCGCAAGATGCTTTCAGACCCGTCACTCCGTATTTGTCGGCGGCAGCGAGCAGCTGGGGAGCCATGCCAGGTAGCTTAGGGGGCTGTAGGGTGTAGAGATACGACAGCAGCTGCCGTAGCACCGGGCCCTCCACGTCAGGGATGGTGATTTTGCCGCTGCTGGCCTCCACCGTATCGTGGCTGAACATGGCAGCAAACACGGGGCTCCTGGCTACCAGGACAGCCCTGTGTGCCAGTAACCGTGTGTCGCCAGCCACCAATTTCACCGTGGCGTCGTCCCCATCGTCCAACAGGGAACTCAAGTCCATGGCTGTGGTCTCCTGAACGTCCTTAACTGCTTCCATGATGATTCTGGGTGATTCTGAAACACGGCGTCACTGAGCAGTCCCTTGACCTTACACACCACCACAATACTGTATGATCCACACACAGACCTGTGTCGAGCTGCAGTTAGTAAAAACTATCCCTCGAATATCAATTGCAACACCAGGATACCCTTGTGGAAATCCTTAGTAAGACCATTTAAATGATGTCCTATTTGTTTCTTTTCGTTTGTTCAAAGATCGCCAGGAGGGATGGAGATCTCACTTCCCTAATTTCTTCCTGGACTGCACTGTTACTTCATCAGGAATCCATTAGAAACAGAGATCCACCATAATACTGATAAGACCAGAGAGTATTATAATAGTACAGGGTGATAACAATTAAACATTCGCTACTTGAGCCAGTATAGATGCGGAAGAAACTGGTACAGGCATGCGTATTCAAGTATAGACATATGTAAACAGACAGAATACAGCACTGTGGTCCACTACGCCTATATAAAAATGGTTCAAATGGCTCTGAGCACTATGGGACTTAACTTCTGAGGTCATCAGTCCCCTAGAACTTACAACTACTTAAACCTAACTAACCTAAGGACATCACACACATCCATGCCCAAGGCAGGATTCGAACCTGCGACCGTAGCGGTCGCGTGGTTCCAGACTCTAGCGCCCAGAACCGCTCAGTCACCCCGGCTGGCCGCCTATTTAAGATAACAAGTGTCTGGTGCAGTTGTTAGATCGTCTACTGCAGCTACAATGACAGATTATGGAGATTTAAGGGTGTTTGAATGTATTGTTACAGTTGGTGTACGAGCGGTGGGACACAGCATCTCCAAGGTAGCGATGAAGTGGGATTTTCTTGTATGAACATTTCACGAGTGTACCGTGAACATCAGGAATTCAGTGAAACATCAAGTCACCGACATCGCTGCAGCCTGAAAAACATCCTCCATGAATGGGACCAGTGATGACTGAAGAGAATCGTTCGATGTGACGGAAGTGCGACCCCTGCACAAACTGCTGCATATTTCAGTGCTAGGCTGTCAAAAAATGTTGGGTCCAAATGAAATATTATCAATCATCGATATTGGCTTTCGTGGCCGAAGTCCTCCCTGTGTACCGTTGATGGACTTCACAACACCTTTACACCTCGTCTGGGTCCGTCAACACCAACACTGGACTGTTGATGATCAGAAACTTGTTGCCTGGCTGGACGAGTCTCATTTCAAATTGTATGGAGCGGATGGACGTGTACGGGTATGGAGACAACGTCACGAATCCATGGACCCTGCATGACAGCAGGGCATTGTTCAAGCTGGTGGAGTCTCTGTAATGGTACTGGGCATGTGCAGTTGGAATGATATGGAACCTGATACGTCTAGATAAGACTCTGATGGGTGACATGTATGTAAGCATCCTGTCTCAACACCTGCATGCATTCATGTCAGTTGTGCATTCCAACAGACTCGGGCAATTCCAACAGGACAAGGCGACACCCCACACGTCCAGAATTGCTACAGAGTGGCTCCAGGAGCTCTCTTGTGAGTTTAAACAATGCGGCTGGCCACCAAACTCTCCATACATGAACATTATTGTGCATACCTGGGATACATCGTGTTGTTCAGAAGAGACCTCCACCCCTCATACTCCTACAGATTTATGGAGAGCCCTGCAGGATTCATGACATCAGTTCCCTCCAGCACTACTTCCGACATTCTGCACACCATAGAGGAATGTATGGAAATTAATTTAAAAATGTACGCAACTACTGTAGATATGCAGAAAGCATTTGATGAAATACAATGGCAAAATCTACTTAAGGACGAATTAACTTTCGCATTGTGTGTTGCTGCCAAGTAGCATAGCTTGATGAAACAGGTACTGTGTAGACAAAGAACTGCAACAGTATAGTAGAGAATGTAACAAAGAAATGCCCAATGATACAAAAAAGTGCTTCTATTATTCACAGATAACAGTTACGTTGAAGGTACCAGGAACAATGCCAGTGCCTTGGAAATTACAAAAAGGACGACTTGGTTCTTAATAGGGTGTGTGATCACCACAGATGGCAACATAAGCTCTGCAACGTATTCCAATACTATGTAAATTAAAGGAGGAAGGGGGAGGGAGGAAATGAAAATGACTATTGATATCAGCTGCCTCAAGACTTTGTGCAACATCAGTGGCAACGATTGAAAGTGTGTGCCAGACTGGGATTCGAACCCGGGACCTCCTGCTTACTAGGCAATTGCATTAACCACTGTGCCATCCAGACACAGTGTTTATCGCAGTTGTGCAGGCTGTCTCGTCACGCTTCTTGGCCGACCTATCTGCCGTGTTTCTGCGCATCCTCAATGATCATTACTTTGAGATTCTCACAGGAGGTTGGATATAACTGTGCATCAGCACTGAATGTGGTGAATACACTGCCGATGAAGGTTAATTAACTATATGGATGTGTGGCTTCTGATTTTTTGGACATGTCTGAAGGAACAGACACCACATATTGATATAATCTGGGAGGATTGCTTGTGGTACGACATTCCACTCCTCTACCAGCGTGGCTGGCAACTGCTGGCTGGCCATTTGTGCATGTTGCACTACAATATGTCTTTCCAATGCCTCACATATGTATTCAATGCAATTTAAGTTGGGGGAAAGGACAGACATGTCCACCTGCTGAATATCCTCTCGTTCTGAGAGCTTCTCCAGCTACACTGTTTGATGCAGTTGTGTATTGTCATCCATAAAATGAAGGCAGGACCGAATGCACCTCTGGAAAGACACACGTGGAGAAGGAGAACAATGACACAATAACATTGATCAATCAGTGTACCCTGTTCAAAGATACGCTGGTCAGTACATACAAGCAACGTTATCCCTCTCCACACCAAAATGCCTGAACCATGAACATGACCATGTTCCTGGGTGCATTAGATGTTCACACTTCTCGCCATGTAAGTGTCACTATGCAGACTAAATCTACTCTCATCAGAGAAGAGCGCGTGCCTACTCTCCTCATGGGTCCAGTACTTATGCTCTTGGCACCATCAGAAACGGTGTGGCCGATGTAATGGTACCAACGGAACAGAATGCACTGGTTGTCAGTCAAGGAGACCAACCCATGCAGTTGCTGTGCTACTGTGGAGTACGGGATTGTGTGCCTTGCAGTGCTTTTAAGTGTGTTTGCAACAGCAGTCACTGTTAGCGTTGAGCCTCTTCTTGCATGTTGCACAATGTTGCACCACGGTTGGCCACCTTGCCTCTCTCGGAAAGCAATGCCTGTGGTTTGGAATGCTCTCTATGCACTTGAAACAACGCTGTGCACAGTACCAAATTCTTGAGCTACACTTGTCACACTTTATCCTTTTTCTAGTTACCCAATGATCCTTCTCTGAGTGACGTAAATCAGACATTCGCTCTGGTCCATCTCTGACAACGCTTCCCAGTGTGAAGTAATTCAAATATTGCCTCCAGTCAATTCTGTAACGAAGAACATGACCACCACAACCACCACCACCACCACAGTGCACCGTAACCAATAGATAATTGGCACACATTGTATATTCCTGTTCCTTCAACATCCCCATTTGGGCTGCTGGTGTCACGATGGCCTCACTCTGTGTTAATGTCCAGCTTTCTATGCATGATCATGGGACCTTTGGCAACATACCTCTGCACTTTCATTCATTTCGATGGAGTATTAATTTGTTATGTTACTTTGTCCACCTCACCCTTAAGTTTTGCAGAGCAGTTTAGCTTGAGGTAGTGTACTGTGAAGAAAGTAGAAATGAAGCACAGACACCAACAAAACTTTATAAAAAGTAGACAGACGTTATTGGTTTGCACTCTACATAGGCAGATTTACACCGCATATATAGGAGAGATATGATGATACACAGGTGTCCACAGAGATTAATCAAGGGTGGGGCAAGAGTGTAAAATTTCCATTCTTGATATGATGAGTTTGTCACTTTTGAAACATCTCATGCTACAAAAACTAAATTTCATAGGTGACATGAAAACTTAATATATCTTAATGAACTGGTGGTAATGCTCACAATATAGAAATTAAATCTCTCTATTTCAGATTTCTGAGAGGGGTAAGGGTGACAAATGCCCTCTGTTGCCCACCTCTCTTACGGACAGGTTTCTGATGATGTCCCAGGTGTTTTAAGTGAAGCTGAACAAGATCTTGAATTCATGTTAAACAAAAGGAATAAGGTTATCTGCAAAAAAAAAAAAAAAAAAAAAAAAAGTCTGAATGACAGAGCCCAGTTTGTGATGAAGGAGGACAAAAGAAATGTTGCTTACATGTATGTGACAATCTAGTGGAGAAAGGTGACTCATTTACTTATTTACGTGTCTAAGACCTCAGGTGTGGAAGAAGCAAAGACCAGACAAGCTGCTGAATTGCTCAAGGAAGCTGTGGTTTCAATAAAAAAAAAGATATTAACGTCTTAAAGTAACAGCCTCAAACGACTGTAGCTTTCTGAAAGTGTGGCCTGGACTTTGGGGCTGAAGAAAGGAGAAGACTGAATTTTTTTGAGGTCTGTTGTTACGAGTGGGTACTGACAATCACATAGCCTCATAAGATGACAAGTGATGAAGTCCTTGCAAGAGTGGGAGATAAGGAGAGTGTAAGAAATACTACTGTAAAGCAAAGGTCAGATTCTATAAGGATAGAAACTGAAGGAATGAAATACAATTTGGGACTTAAAACTGTGTCTCGTGATTACTAGCCATTACACCTTTCACTGCTTCCGCTTCTGTCTCTATCGAGGATGAAGTTGAGAAATCGCAGTTCCATCAGATCAAAATATCAGATTGTTGGTCACCTACTGAAACATGACGAGAACCAAAACCGAATCATAAACGGATATGTCAATGAAAAAAAATAGACGAATACGCAAATGAAACACACCGCTCATAATACATGAAAGTGAAGAAGAAGGAAGAAAGACGTGAATACGAGATCTTTTGCCAACCCATTCTAGAACTGAGCACTCAAGAAAAAGTTCTTTCAAACACTCTAGAGTAGGAAGCTAAGTAACTGATATTGCAGTATCTTATCTCTCAATTCCCTGTATCAACTTTACGTATCGTATGTCAGCATTTCAGATTATCTCAGTCATATCACTTTAACAGTGATGATCTGTATGTTTCTAATAATCACACTGTTATACAATCCTGCCGGCGGAACATCTGCAACTGAGCACTATACCAGAGGTTGGAAATACCGAAAGAGTTGTAAGATTCTTTTATTTAGACCACGAGCGGAAAAACATGCTTTGCGCTTGCTCGTAAACCCCCGCGTCCCGTACTCGTCCACCGCGGCGCTCGGGGGTAACAGCACGAAGTTATAACACCTGATGATGGGCGTATAAGAGCCCGAAACAGGTCATATTCCAAATAAAATAACCTTAAAGCTGTAACGGTATTTTCAACCTTCAGTCACACTGTTATTTGTCGTAGCCCACGCCGTCTTTCGGCTTAGAGCTTTCCTTCTCACTCGGTCATTACCAGCGATTGTTATTTTGCCACATGCGTGATTTCAACCTGGCACAGCCGATGCGATATTTGATGTGCGCTGCTTCACAACAGAAGCCAGACTGTTCTGTCCACTCGCTGTGGCAACTGTGAACTGGCTGGCATTTACTCGCCCACGCCAAGCTTTGAAAGCCAGATACAAGGCATGTCAGGACAAACATAGACCAATGTACAGTGCCGAAAATATGCCGCTCTCCTAGATTGAAGCCTTAATTATTCAGTTCCTTGCAACAATGACTATTCAGAGTCCAACAAATAAATTCCATGTTGTCTCCGTATTCACAGCAACTTTTACACACTGAACCCCTTTAGTGCGAAGTCGCAAAAGGCAATGATGTTCGCGGTAGTAAGCTCCTCACATACAACATGTGAACAAAAGTATCCGGACACCCCCAAAAACATAAGTTTTTCATATTACGTCCATTGTGCTGCCACCTGCTGCCAGGTGCTCCATATCAGCCACCTCAGTAGTCATTATACATTGTGGATGAGCAGAATGGGGCGCTCCGCGGAACTCACGGATTCGAATGTGGTCAGCTGATTGGATGTCACTTGTGTCACACGTCTGTATGCGAGATTTCCACACTCCTAAACGTCCCTAGGTCCACTGCTTCCGGTGCGATAGTGAAGTGGATACGTGAAGGGACACGTACAGCACAAAAGCGTACAGGCCGACTTCGTCTGTTGATTGACAGAAACCTCCGAATGTTGAAGAGGGTCGTAATTTGTAATAGGCAGACATCTGTCCAGACTCTCACTCACGAATTCCAAACTGCATCTGCACCCACAGCAAGTACTATGACAGTTACGCGGAAGGTAAGAAAACTTGGATTTCATGGTCGAACGGCTGCTCATAAGCCCCACATCACGCCGGTAAATGCCAAACGACACCTCGCTAGATGTAAGGAGCGTAAGCACTGGACGATTGAACATTGGAAAAACGTTGAGTGGAGTAACGATCACGGTACACTATGCAGCGATCCGATGGCAGGGTGTGGGTCTGGCGAATGCCCGGTGAACGTCATCTGCCAGCGTGTGTAGTGCCAACACTAAAATTCGGAGGCTGTGGTGTTATGTTGCGGTCACATTTTTCCTGGAGGGAGCTTGCACCCCTTGTTGTTACGTGTGGCACTATCACAGCACAGGCCTACATCGATGATTTAAGCACCTTCTTGCTTCCCACTGTTGAAGAGCAATTCGGGGGTGACGATTGCATCTTTCAACACGATCGAGTACCTGTTCATAATGCACGACCTGTGGCGGAGTGATTACACGACAATAACATCCCTGTAACGGACTGGCCTGCATAGAGTCCTGACCTGAATCCTATAGAACAGCTTTGGGATGTTTTGGAACACCGACTTCGTGCCAGGGCTCACCGATCGACATCGATACCTCTCCCCAGTGCTGCAGTCCGTGAAGAATGGGCTGCCATTCCTCACGAAACCTTCCAGCACCAGATTCAACGTATGCCTGCGAAAGTGGAAGCTGTCATCAACGCTAAGGGTGGCCCAACCGATGAAAGACGCCACGAACTTGTAACTCATTTTCAGCCAGTTGTCCAGATATTTTTGATCACATAGTGTATTGTCAACCATCCAACCACAATATTCTTCGTACATACATATTTAAAGCGGACGGTGGTGAGACCTCAACTCGTATAATTTTTATTAAAAACGAAACTCCTCCAGCTGTACTTAAGATTTCATATTTATTTGGCTACTAGTTTCGACGTTCCGTCAACGCCATCTTCAGGCCCTATATAACACACCATACATGAAACAAACAATGTGACACATCAGTAGTCTATGAGCTAGTGTACAAATTAAATATGAACATATTATATAAAGGATGACTTCATTAAAAGTAGTTACATTTCGTTCATTTTCATTAAGATGCAATTTACCTTGACATTAGCCATTTATATGGTGTAAACAAGTACAAATGAGGTTATATATACACTGTCATATCTATTACAGATCAATACCAGTCATTTGACTAAAGTGGGGGTATATATAAGTCTAGGTGACAAACTGTTACTCTTAGAGATAATAATATAGGCGTGAAACAGTATTAAAATTGTGTTAAAAGCGAATAATGACAACCTAAACCCTTCTTTGTGTGCACTATTTAACTAACAGGAAGGAAAATATGCATTGCCAATCAGACATATGTAAGGTACGATTCCACGTTTATAAATAGTGAAAGGTGGGAAAGGTGGAATTACGTTTGCATAACACTGTATCGTCATCACTATAAAGTAACGAAGTGAAATAGGTTACTTAAACATCATTCATAACGATACGAAACACAAGTGGGGAGGAAGTGGAAGAATGGTATTAAACCCAGTTAATGTATTAAAAGGCAGTCAATGGCGTAAAATAAATGCACATGAGTCACTTCTTGAATCTACTCATTCCAACAAGAGAAATGTAAGCTAACGTACCACCAAAATGTACCATTTCAATGTCGGTGACTCATTTATGGCCGAAACCCAGGTCTAAAACAATCTAATTCTAATAAGCCTGCACAAGTAAAAGAACGATAAAGAACATAAAAGTGCTCCAAATACATGTAAACAGGGTGTTGTCAGTCAAAACCGTTCGTCACATGTGTAAAATACTTGTAGTTCCTCTAGTAACGAATTACAAAAGTAGAGTGCACAGTAAGATATACAAAGTATAACTCTCGCATTGTTGTCCGTAATCCAGCCAAGGGTTGACAAAAGTCAGCAACAATCATTGGGCCGGTCAGAGTGGCCGTGCGGTTCTAGGCGCTTCAGTCTGGAACCGCGAGACCACTACGGTCGCAGGTTCGAATCCTGCCTCGAACATGGATGTGTGTGCTGTCCTTAGGTTAGTTAGGTTTAAGTAGTTCTAAGTTCTAGGGGACTGATGATCTCAGATGTTAAGTCCCATAGTGCTCAGAGCGATTTGAACCATTTTTTTAACAATCATTGAAACGGCTAATCACCCACTTACTTGGACGACTAAAGTCTAACATTTATATCACCACTACACCATAAGTACTCACTCATTTCTCCTATCCTTATAAACCTCTTCTTGCATATATGACTCAGTGTTACTATCCAGTGTTATCCTAATCATTTGATGGGCGTTTTATTCAGAATAATTTTACCCTCACTTTCATCATCGTTCTCGTAAATGTGTGGAAAGTGAATACAGGGTGTTACAAAAAGGTACGGCCAAACTTTCAGGAAACATTCCTCACACACAATGAAATAAAATATGTTATGTGGACATGTGTCCGGAAACGCTTACTTTGCATGTTAGAGCTCATTTTATTACTTCTCTTCAAATCACATTAATCATGGAATGGAAACACAGCAACAGAGCGTACCAGCGTGACTTCAAACAATTTGTTACAGGAAATGTTCAAAATGTCCTCCGTTAGCGAGGATACGTGCATCCACCCTCCGTCGCACGGAATCCCTGATGCGCTGATGCAGCCCTGGAGAATGGCGTATTGTATCACAGCCGTCCACAATACGAACACGAAGAGTCTCTACATTCGGTACCGGGGTTGCGTAGACAAGAGCTTTCAAATGTCCCCATAAATGAAAGTCAAGAGCGTTGAGGTCAGGATAGCGTGGAGGCCATGGAATTGGTCCGCCTCTACCAATCCGTCGGCCACCGAATCTGCTGTTGAGAAGCGTACGAACACTTCGACTGAAATGTGCAGGAGCTCCATCGTGCATGAACAACATGTTGTGTCGTACTTGTAAAGGCACATGTTCTAGCAGCACAGGTAGAATATCCCGTATGAAATCATGATAACGTGCTCCATTGAGCGTAGGTGGATGAACATGGAGCCCAATCGAGTCATTACCAACAATGCCTGCCCAAACATTGACAGAAAATCTGTGTCGATGACGTGATTGCACAATTGCGTGCGGATTCTTGTCAGCCCGCACATGTTGATTGTGAAAATTTACAATCCGATCACGTTGGAATGAAGCCTCATCCGTAAAGAGAACATTTGCACTGAAATGAGGATTGACACATTGTCGGATGAACCGTTCACAGAAGTGTACCCGTGGAGGACAATCAGCTGCTGATAGTGCCTGCACACGCTGTACACGGTACGGAAACAACTGCTTCTCCCGTAGCACTCACCATACAGTGACGTGGTCAACGTTACCTTGTACAGCAGCAACTTCTCTGACGCTGACATTAGGGTTATCAACTGCACGAAGAATTGCCTCGTCCATTGCAGGTGTCCTCGTCGTTCTAGGGAAGCCCAGTCGCGAGTCATAGGCTGGAATGTTCCGTGCTCCCTAAGACGCCGATCAATTGCTTCGAACGTCTTCCTGTCGGCACACCTTCGTTCTGGAAATCTGTCTCGATACAAACGTACCGCGCCACGGCTATTGCCCCGTGCTAATCCATACATCAAATGGGCATCTGCCAACTCCGCATTTGTAAACATTGCACTGACTGCAAAACCACGTTCGTGATGAACACTAACCTGTTGATGCTACGTACTGATGTGCTTGATGCTAGTACTGTAGAGCAATGAGTCGCATGTCAACACAAGCACCGAAGTCAACATTACCTTCCTTCAATTGGGCCAACTGGCGAGGAAGTACAGTACATACTGACGAAACTAAAATGAGCTCTAACATGGAAATTAAACGTTTCCGGACACATGTCCACATAACATCTTTTCTTTATTTGTGTGATGATTGTTTCCGGAAAGTTTGGCCGTACCTTTTTGTAACATCCTGTATATTTAAACTAGTAATTTTATACAAGAACAGGTTTATAAGGATAGGAGAAATGAGTGAGAACTTGTGGTGTAGTGATGATATAAATGTTAGAGGTCGTCCAAGTAAGTGGGCGATTAGGCGTTTCAATAATTGTTGCTGACTTTTGTCAATCCTTGGCTAGATTACGTATAACAATACGAGAGTTATACTTTGTATATCTTACTCTGCACTCTACTTTTGTAATTAGTTTCTAGAGGAACTACAGGTATTTTACACATGTGACGAACGGTTTTGACTGACAACACCCTGTTTACATGTATTTGGAGCACTTTTATGTTCTTGATGGTTCTTTTACTTATGCAGGCTTATTAGACTTAGATTGTTTTAGACCTGGGTTTCGGCTATAAATGAGTCACCGACATTGAAATGGTACATTTTGGTAGCATGTTAGCTTACATTTCTCTTGTTGGAATGAGTAGATTCAAGAAGTGACTCATGTGCATTTATTTCACACCATTGACTACCTTTTAATACATTAACTGGGTTCAATACCATTCTTTCACTTCCTCCCCACTTGTGTTTCGTATCGTTATGAAGTAACCTATTTCACTTCGTTACTTTATAGTGATGACGATACAGTGTTATGCAAACGTAATTCCACCTTTCCCACCTTTCACTATTTATAAACATGGAATCGTACCTTACATATGTCTGATTGGCAATGCATATTTTCCTTCCTGTTAGTTAAATAGTGCACACAAAGAAGGGTTTAGGCTATCATTATTCGCTTTTAACACAATTTTAATACTGTTTCACGCCTATATTATTATCTCTAAGAGTAAAAGTTTGTCACCTAGACTTATATATACCCCCACTTTAGTCAAATGTCTGGTATTGATCTGTAATGGATATTACAGTGTATATATAAGCTCATTTGTACTTGTTTACACCATATAAATGGCTAATGTCAAGGTAAATCGCATTTTAATGAAAATGAACGAAATGTAACTACTTTTAATGAAGTCATCCTTTATATAATATGTTCATATTTAATTTGTACACTAGCTCATAGACTACTGATGTGTCACATTGTTTGTTTCATGTATGGTGTGTTATATAGGGTCTGAAGATGGCGTTGACGGAACGTCGAAACTAGTAGCCAAATAAATATGAAATCTTAAGAACAGCTGGAGGAGCTTGATTTTTCAATATTAGCAGCCAGTGGCAACAGGGGGCGGAACTGGAGGTACCCAATTATGAGGACAGCATAACGCTACGGAGCATAGTTGAGCTGCTTAGTCGACGAGGAACTCACAACAGTGCTACGGTGCTACTGGTGTTGATACAAAGCAGAGCAATGGAAACGATAATCAAAGCAAACATCATATTATACCTACATTTCGTGAAGAAGAAACCCAAGAAATTTCTGAGAGTCTCGAAGGAGTGACAGATGAAATATTAACGCTGAGTCATTGGAGTGTCGTATGGTGGAGTACTGAGCTTCCACACGAGAAGAGTTTGCAACAGTTGGTACCAGAAGTGCCGTAAACGTCCGTCCGCTGCAGGAAAATCGGTTCGCGCAAACCAGTGACGCTGCCCTGTAGAATCACCAGGAAGACAGGAACGCGCTGAAGTAACCGTGCACGAGCAGAAGTCGTCAGCTGCAGGTTGCAAGTCGGCCAGCGTCTTGCCAGGGAGTTCCTGCACAACATTCGCCGTGTCCTCAAGTCACCAAGTGAGACAGAGGCAGTGGCCGATAGAATGGCGGAATACAATTATGGTGTGCCTGCCTAGAGATTTAACTGAGTACCGTTAATTTGGAACTGTTCAAGTAGTACATCAAGACAGAAGTTTAGTTTCATTCCGACTTGAGTTCAGAGAACGTGTTTTAATTTGTGTTAATGGAACTCTAGTCAACGTAGGACATACAGGTTAACTTGCATTCTGCAGGTGCTGTAACCAACGTTACCTAAGTTGAGTAACATCTTTCACTGTTCAGTATCCTGTGTTACTTTCATTGTGTGTGTGTGTGTGCTGCCCTAGAACCCATGCACCCGTCCCACCAGGACCCCATTTTTGTCTTTTTCAGCGGCAGTGAGATTTCCATCGAACTGTCACACCCCCATTCCACAATAGCATACGTTCGGCTATGCAGACAACTACATGGAGAGTGCAACGATGACGACACGTGCTTAGCAAGTGAAAGTCACACTGAAACATCTGTCGAGCCACGTAGTTCATCATTGTTAAGGGATAGACAGCCTCAAATCTGGTCTGCAATGAAATGTAGTAAAGGACAAGAATTCTCCAAGGAGTGGGTATTATACATTATTACGTACATGCAAGATCGCCCTCAACATAGTGAAAAACAATTATGAACACATTTCGAATAAGTCCACAGCAATATGAGTGTACAGTGCATTAGAGGAACTATGGATATTCAAGCGAGGACGAGGCCGAATCGTTACAAAACCTGGTGTTTGCGCGTTTCAAGGATGCTCAACTCAATTGACAGCCGGCCGGTGTGCCCGTGCTGTTCTAGGCGCTTCAGTCTGGAACCGCGTGACCGCTACGGTCGCAGGTTTGAATCCTGCCTCGGGCATGAATGTGTGTGATGTCCTTAGGTTAGTTAGGTTTAAGTAGTTGTAAGTTCTAGGGGACTTATGACCACAGATGTTGAGTCGCATAGTGCTCAGAGCCATACAATACAACTGACAGGATGTGCATGAAAGTGATCTGCTACGATATGCACATCAAATTGCGTGCGACATAAATTATAGTGATCTCAACGAAAGTTGTGGATGGGTCCATAACTTCAAACAGTTCTAGAGAATTGGAAGACATAAGATAACGAAATTTGAAATGAAGTGTCAACAGGACGATGCATGAGAAACTGCGGAATCGGCCCGAAAATTATTAGATGAGGTAAACAAACTTATCCCCTTGTTCAGTAAGGAATTTGTTTTCAGCTGCGACCAGACGCGATTTGAAGAGAACATGCATGTGAAAGGAACATAGGAAACAGAGGTACTATAACGGTTGCGGGCAGGCGTGTCAATTAGCATCATATTAATTAAAATCCGGGATAAATATACTTTATTTTGGAAGAATTAAAAGGGGGAAAGTAACACGAAACTTTAATAACTGCTCAGTGTTACTAAGAAGCAATATAATGAAAAGCAATAAAAAGCAAAGTAGCAAAGACCAAGCGGGACAGAAAGATATAGGGGCGCCTTTGCTTTTTAATACATATAAAAGAACATGTAACACATTATTGAGCTCTCTACCTTCAGTTATAGCGATCGGGCTAGTCGATGAAAAAGTGGTACGCGACTGCGAAATTTGTTAAGGAGATTATTTAAAGACTCTTCAAGCACGTTTAAAATACATTACGTGTGACGAAGTGATCAGAGACGTTTATTGTCGGGTGAAGTGAAAATGTTTCAGACAACATAATTCGAGCTTTGTGTTAGCTGGGAAAAATACTTTTTGGAAACTATTACGGTTGTGGAACCCACGAAAGTTGTACGCAACGGAAAGCTATAGTTTACGTAATTCTGCATTTTATAAAACTGTGAAACGCGTGTGCGCGGAACATTAAGAGAATCTTATCCTAGGAGAGTTGCGGGGATAACTAATACAAACAACGCGCCAGCATACAAATAGTTCGCTTGTTAACTACCAGATATTAATTAACGGGGACCTAAAATACTAAAAACAGTGCATACACCGTTAAAATGAACCTTGCGTGTGAAAGACAATCACATCGAACATTTCGAGAGCGAAGAATAGACATTTAAGTGCGGAATTGATAGCCTGGGTCGTGTCGATATTTGGACATTATATGACACGCGTTATTCAAAACACGATATCGACCATTTTAATACTGAAAAGAAGGATAGGATCATCACCCCCAATCCCGATTCATATTTCATATTTAGTTAGTGAAAAGAAATGTGTTAATAAACAAACTACATTTCAATTTTATCCACGATTTTGGCTTCATTACGTAGTCTTGACTACATGATAAACAATATCTGTGGAAGTTCTATACAACGTATAGTCATAATACTTGTTGTTGTTGTTGTGGTCTTCAGTCCTGAGACTGGTTTGATGCAGCTCTCCATGCTACTCTATCCTGTGCAAGCTTCTTCATCTCCCAGTACCTACTGCAACCTACATCCTTCTGAATCTGCTTAGTGTATTGATCTCTTGGTCTCCTTCTACGAATTTTACCCTCCACGCTGCCCTCCAATGCTAAATTTGTGATCTCTTGATGCCTCAGAAAATGTCCTACCAACCGATCCCTTCTTCTAGTCAAGTTGTGCCACAAACTTCTCTTCTCCCCAATCCTATTCAATACCTCCTCATTAGTTACGTGATCTACCCACCTTATCTTCAGCATTCTTCTGTAGCACCACATTTCGAAAGCTTCTATTCTCTTCTTGTCCAAACTATTTATCGTCCATGTTTCACTTCCATACATGGCTACACTCCATACAAATACTTTCAGAAACGACTTCCTGACACTTAAATCTATACTCGATGTTAACAAATTTCTCTTCTTCAGAAACGCTTTCCTTGCCATTGCCAGTCTACATTTTATATCCTCTCTACTTCGACCATCATCAGTTATTTTGCTCCCCAAATAGCAAAACTTCTTTACTACTTTAAGTGTCTCATTTCCTAATCTAATCCCCTCAGCATTACCCGATTTAATTTGACTACATTCCATTATCCTCGTTTTGCTTTTGTTGATGTTCATCTTATACCCTCCTTTCAAGACACTGTCCATTCCGTTCAACTGCTCTTCCAAGTCCTTTGCTGTCTCTGACAGAATTACAATGTCATCGGCGAACCTCAAAGTTTTTACTTCTTCTCCATGAATTTTAATACCTACTCCGAATTTTTCTTTTGTTTCCTTCACAGCTTGCTCAATATACAGATTGAATAACATCGGGGAGAGGTTACAACCCTGTCTCACTCCTTTCCCAACCACTGCTTCCCTTAATACTTAGCCAACCAATATTGTGGGACACCAAAAATGTAAAGGCATGAAATGGTCCTTACAGCGGACGTATAATGTGTGAGTGCGACGAACTACATTGAGAAACTGAACATCCATTACGTACTTGCATGTTTAGCTGCAAAAATGGTCCATGTCGGTACATCAGCATAGAGTTCGAATAGAATCGCTGGAACATTGCAAACCATTCAGATTAATCGAACATCTAAATACGCATAATGCTGGTATCACCAGGATGTGTTCTTTCTCCTCACCCGCGTGGCAGTAATTGAATTAAGAGTCAGCCGGGAATAACATTTAAATCAATTGACGCCCATTGAGCTAGCGTCACGAATTTTCAAACTTTGACTGCCATGTACGAATGCGAGTGACACCACGAGTGATAACGTCGATCGAGGGGTGTGGTCGTGATCGTATTGAATGACACTGAGCGGACACAGTACCAAGAGGATTTCTGAAGTAGAAACCAATGGTCTGCAGGAAGCAGTTAGTGGTATGTGTATGAGTGAGGAAGGCATCAGACATTAGCAAAACTTGGACACCATGACTGCGAATCTGACGAAAGAAGAAGTTGCTGGAAGCCACCGCACAATGTTCCTGTGCCAAGTACAGAGCTGCCACATACAGACTTAATTCAGTGCAGAAGTGGGAGAGGAATTAACGAATGAGAGAGAAATATAGCATGTGAATGAGATTTTCACTCTGCAGCGGAGTGTGCGCTGATATGAAACTCCCTGGCAGATTAAAACTGTGAGGACGGGGCGTGAGTCGTGCTTGGGTAGCTCAGTTGTTAGAGCGCTTGCCCGCGAAAGGAAAAGTTCCCGAGTTCGAGTCTCGGTCCGGCACACAGTTTTAATCTGCCAGGGAGCTTCACATCAGCGCACACTCCGCTGCAGAGTGAAAATCTCATTCTGGAAACATCCCCTAGGCTGTGGCTAAGCCATGTCTCCGCAATATCCTTTCTTTCAGGAGTGCTAGATCTGCAAGGTTCGCAGGAGAGCTTCTGTAAAGTTTGGAACGTAGGAGGCGAGGTACTGGAAGAAGTAAAGCTGTGAGGACGGGGCGTGAGTCGTGCTTGGGTAGCTCAGTTGGTAGAGCGCTTGCCCGCGAAAGGCAAAGGTCCCGAGTTCGAGTCTCGGTCCGGCACACAGTTTTAATCTGCCAGGGAGCTTCATATCAGCGCACACTCCGCTGCAGAGTGAAAATCTCATTCTGGAAACATCCCCTAGGCTGTGGCTAAGCCATGTCTCCGCAATATCCATTCTTTCAGGAGTGCTAGTTCTGCAAGGTTCGCAGGAGAGCTTCTGTAAAGTTTGGAACGTAGGAGACGAGGTACTGGCAGAAGTAAAGCTGTGAGGACGGGGCGTGAGTCGTGCTTGGGTAGCTCAGTTGGTAGAGCGCTCGCCCGCGAAAGGCAAAGGTCCCGAGTTCGAGTCTCGGTCCGGCACACAGTTTTAATCTGCCAGGGAGTTTCATATCAGCGCACACTCCGCTGCAGAGTGAAAATCTCATTCTGGAAACATCCCCTAGGCTGTGGCTAAGCCATGTCTCCGCAATATCCATTCTTTCAGGAGTGCTAGTTCTGCAAGGTTCGCAGGAGAGCTTCTGTAAAGTTTGGAACGTAGGAGACGAGGTACAGGCAGAAGTAAAGCTGTGAGGACATGGCGTGAGTCGTGCTTGGGTAGCTCAGTTGGTAGAGCGCTTGCCCGCGAAAGGCAAAGGTCCCGAGTTCGAGTCTCGGTCCGGCACACAGTTTTAATCTGCCAGGGAGTTTCATATCAGCGCACACTCCGCTGCAGAGTGAAAATCTCATTCTGGAAACATCCCCTAGGCTGTGGCTAAGCCACGTTTCCGCAATATCCATTCTTTCAGGAGTGCTAGTTTTGCAAGTTTCGCAGGAGAGCTTCTGAAAAGTTTGGAAGGTAGGAGGCGAGGTACTGGCAGAAGTAAAGCTGTGAGGACGGGGCGTGAGTCGTGCTTGGGTAGCTCAGTTGTTAGAGCGCTCGCCCGCGAAAGGCAAAGGTCCCGAGTTCGAGTCTCGGTCCGGCACACAGTTTTAATCTGCCAGGGAGTTTCAAATATAGCACGTGTGAAGCTCACCAAAAAACGCGAGAGATTAAACAGGAGTAGCAGAGCATCCACTCACCTTAAAAGTCAGCAGCGGAGGCTGTCGTCAGGCACGGAAACGCTCTGTCAGCTGGCGTACTACCAGTGTAGGCTGGAGCAGCCCGTTCACCCGCTCCTTATATACACAAGTCAGAGGACGCTGCGGCCACGTGACGTCACCTGGCGCGACGGTAAGCAGGTGTCGCCTGCCTGCTCACCGCTTATCTGTACTGATTACCGTCAGGTGTGACAGTCTTGACATCACGTGTGCGCCCCGTGAGTACAACTTGCGTAATCCATCTATCGACTCGCATACCGATATTTGATTTCCAGGAGTCCGAAATTTGATAAGGCCTTCAGTATGCTATCTTGGCGCTGCATGACAGAACATTCTGTCCCAAACTCAGTCTGAATCATATAAAACAATCAAGGTGAAAGGATGTCAATGATACGATTCGCTGAGTAAAAGTGAAGAAGAATTATAGTATCTGCTGAATGGAGTGAACAGTCTAACGGGAACAGAATATGGATTGAGAGTAAATCGAAGAAAGACGAAAGTAATGAGAAGTAGCAGAAATAAGAACAGTGAGAAACTTAACATCGGGATTGATGGTCACGAAGTAGATGAAGTTAGGGAATTATACTGCTTTGGCAGTAAAATAACCAAAGACGCATGGAGCAAGGTGGACATCAAAAGCAGACTAGCAATGGCAAGAAAGGCATCCTGAACAAGAGAAGTCTGCTAGTACCAAAGATTAATTTGAGGGAGAAATTTCTGAGAATGCACTGGGTGTCCGAAAAGACTCCCTGATGACATAAATTGATAACTCAGGCTAGAAGTAAGATGCAATATGAAACTTGTGTCGAATTGTTTACAACTAACAAATTTTTTTTCTGTTTTAGGTTCGCAGTACGTAAGTAGTGGATGAAGTGCAGTGCCCAAGAAGCCATGTTAACCAATCAGGAGAAGGCACAGTGTGTCCTGTGGTACCATGAGACACGACCACCGACTACAGTGCAGACACACTTCCAGACAACATTTGGAAGGAATCCACCTGATGTCAAGAGCATTAAAGCCTGGTATGAGAAGTTCAAGAACACAGGGTCGGTTGCTGACCTTCCGAGGTCTGGTCGACCGAGAACCTCAGCAGACAGGGTGGAAGCTGTAAGGCAATTTTTTCTGCGAAATCCGAAGAAATCGGTGCGCAGGGCCTCACGTGAATTACAGATGCCGAAAAGCTCTCTCCGTGACGTTTTACACAAACGTTTATTGTTTCGCGCATACAAAGTGAAAATCGTTCAGACCTTGTTGCCCAATGACAGTACACGTCGATATGACTTTGCGGTCGAAATGCTATCACGTATGGAGGACCATGATGGTTATCTCAGACGAATTGCCTTTTCTGACAAAGCGACCTTTTTTGTCAATGGAGTACTGAATCGCCATAATGTGCACCGGAGGCAGTCCAAAGGTGAATGTTTGGTGCGCGCTATTGCACGATCGAATTATCGGGACATTCTTCTTCACTGAGGCTACCGTCACATATGCAGTGTATCTGGACATGTTGCAACTGTATGCTGTTCCTCAGCTGCTTCAGTATCACCCCGATGTCTTGTTTTAGCAAGACGGTGCACCGCCTCATTGGGGTTTGGACGTCCGTGCCTATCTCGATATGACCTTTCCTGGGCGATGGATTGGTCGCGATGGGCCAACGGTTTGGCCTCCACGCTCTCCTGACGTAACCCCATTAGACTTCTTTTTAGGGGTTATGGCAAGGACGAGGTCTACCGAACACGTGTACCAGATCTTGAAACCTTGCGGCAACGGATAACCACAGCCGTTGAATCGATCCCTCCAGTGATGTTGGCTAATGTGCGGACGGAAATTGAATATCGCCTAGATGTGCTACGTACTACCGAGGGTGCTCATGTGGAAGTTTACTAATGTGTGAAAAAAACTTTGATAGTTTGTAAACAATTAGACACCAGTTTCATATTTGTATCTTACTTCTAGCCTGAGTTATCAATTTATGTAATCAGGGAAAGAGTTTTCGGACACCCTGTACGTTTGGAGCATAGGATTGTATTGTGGTGAAACATCGATTCTGGGAAAACCGGAACAGAAGAGAATCGAAACGTTTGAGATGTGATGCTACAGACGAATGTTGAAAATTAGGTGGACTGACAAGGTAAGGAATGAGGAGGTTCTGTACAGAGTCAGACAGGAAAGGAATATGTGGAAAACGCTGGCGAGGAGAAGGGACAAGATGGTAGGACAAATGTTAAGACGTCAGAGAATGACTTCTATGGTACTAGAGGGAGCTGTAGAGGGCAAAGACTGTAGAGGAAGAGAGAGATTGGAATACGTCCAGGAAATAATCGAGAACGCAGGCTGCGAGTGCTACTTTGATAGGAAGAGGTCGGCAGAGGAGAGGAATTTGTGACAGGCCGCATGAAACCAGTCAGAAGACCGATGACTCAAAAAAAAAAAAAAAAAAAAAAAAAAGAGAAGTGCTTTCGGATTATCCATATATGGATGGCGCTGTATTTTAGATGTTTGTTGGTCAATTCTGTTTGGCTCGAGTGAGCAGTGAGTACTCTGGTGTGGAACAGAGAAAATAGGACATGTATTGCAGAAATAATTTAATATTTTTCCCATAAAAATAAATTTTTTGACACTCTTGTCCAAAAACTCTGCATCAGGAATGTCACAAGATAACGAAAATTAACATATTGTGACTGTAAAGTATAGCAGAGAGCATATATGATGAGATTTTTAGTTGAATTTAGGCTTTACGTGTTGCCAAATTCGGCAGACAGCGCTGGCACCTCTGACTCTACCTTGACTGGGTAACAAAATGTGCCAACACGAGAGATGTATGGGTATGTCACTCAATGCAGCTTCAACTCTACGTGAGAAGTCATCATTGGTCGTGCAGGACTTTCGACGATCCATGACCAAATGATTTCAGTGGTTCAGGAATTTCGACACGGACTGTCCAGGGCAGTACCCAAATACCCTCTGTACTGAGGAAGGTGAAAAATGCATTAGCAACATCTGGTGTTGCCCTATCCTGTTGAAAGACAGCATTACAGATGGCTCAAAAGTTGAGGACAGACACAGATCTTAAAAGTTCACAAATGCGGCACCTGCCATCCAATTTACAGACTATGCGAACCAGAGCTGATCGTGTTGCCTACTACGTAAATGTACCCCATACCAGCTCGCCAGGTGCTGTATCCGTATGATGGTGTTTGTTTTCCTCAGAGAGCCCAGACAGCGATACGTCCATCGTGGTGTTATGTGCAGAACCGGGATCCGTCTGAAAACATAACGTGTGCCGGCTAGGCAACTCTCTTTGCTGCTTTGTCAACGACAGCTGCGACAACGCTAGCTGTGATAGCTATCATTGTCGCTGCTGACGTCGTCGCGCTTGTCATACTAATACCAGTCGTGCTGCAAACAGGCCCAACCGTGACACAACGTAAGTGAGATGGCTGCACGATGCTGCACAACCAAGCGAATGCTCTGACGTTTCTCCATTATATACGAGGCATAACGCAATCTTGTCACAAACAACAACATTCAACAGCGTTTTCTGAGTGATACATCTTGTGCATACCGTTCAGCGTCCGCTGTCAGATCCAGTAGATACGGATCCCAAACGCTGGAGCAGTAGTCCAGAACAGGACACACGACAGTGCCACGCATGGTGCCCGTAACAGAATCCTTTCAACACACGCGAGGGTTTCATCGCCTCAAAAAAAAAAAAAAAAAAAAAAAAGAAAAAAAAGAAAAAAAAAAAAAGTCTGGACAGGCCTTGGACGCCCAACGGTACCGATCGGCCGCCCTGTCATTCTCAGCTCTTAGACGTCACCGGATGCAGATACGGATAGGTGTGTGGTCAGCACACAATTCGCCCAGCTGTTGTCAGTTTTCGCGACAGCAGGCGCTACTTCTCAGTCAAGCAGCTCCTCAATTGGCCTCACAAGGGCTGAGTGCGCCACACATGCCAACAGCACTCGGCAGACCCAGACAGTGACGCATGCAAGTGTTAGCCCAGCCGGCCAGCGCTTAACCTCGGTGATCAGACGGGAACCAGTGCTGTCACTGCGGCAAGGCCGTTGGCTTTTATTCGCCTCCCATACTAATGTGACGTGTCTTCTCTTTCATTGCGATTCGTTGCATTTCCCTCTAGTATTTTTGCAATGCGAGTATAAAACTTCCTGGCAGATTAAAACTGTGTGCCGGACCGAGACTCAAACTCGGGACCTTTGCCTTTCGCGGGCAAGCGCTCTACCAACTGAGCTACCCAAGCACGACTCACGCCTGGTACTCAGAGCCTTCTGCTAGTACCTCGTCTCCTACCTTCCAAACTTTACACAAGCTCTCCTGCGAACCTTGCAGAACAAGCACTCCTGAAAGAAAGGATATTGTGGAGACATGGCTTAGCCACAGCCTTGGGGATGTTTCCAGAATGAGATTTTCACTCTGCAGCGGAGTGTGCGCTGATATGAAACTTCCTGGCAGATTAAAACTGTGTGCCGGACCGAGACTCAAACTCGGGACCTTTGCCTTTCGCGGGCAAGCGCTCTACCAACTGAGCTACCCAAGCACGACTCACGCCCGGTACTCAGAGCCTTCTGCTAGTACCTCGTCTCCTACCTTCCAAACTTTACACAAGCTCTCCTGCGAACCTTGCAGAACAAGCACTCCTGAAAGAAAGGATATTGTGGAGACATGGCTTAGCCACAGCCTTGGGGATGTTTCCAGAATGAGATTTTCACTCTGCAGCGGAGTGTGCGCTGATATGAAACTTCCTGGCAGATTAAAACTGTGTGCCGGACCGAGACTCGAACTCAGAACCTTTGCCTTTTGCGGGCAAGTGCTCTACCGTCTGAGCTACCCAAGCACGACTCACGCTCCGTCCTCACAGCATTACTTCAGTCAGTACCTTGTCTCCTACCTTCCAAATTTCACAGCGAAATTTCCGGCGAAACCGTGCGACTTGGCGCAGTGGTTAGTACACTGGACTCGCATTCGGGAGAATGACGGTTCAAACCCGCATCTGGCCGTGCCCATCTAGATTTTCTATGATTTCCCTAAATCGCTTCAGGTAAACACCGGGATGGTTCCTGTGAAAAAGCACGACCGAATTTCTCCCCCATCCTTCCCTAATCCGATCGGACCGATGACCTCGTTGTTTGGGCCCTTCCCTCGAATCAACCTACCAACGGATCTCCTGCGAAATTTGGAAGACTGGCACTCCTGGGCGAAAGGACACTGCCGGGACATGGCTTAGCCACATTCTGGTGGATGTTTCCAGAATGAAATTTTTCTCGCTGCAGCGGAGCGTGCATACACTCCGCTGTAGCGCCAAAGTTTCTTTTTCTAATTCTTTATTTTTGGAAAGAAGAATGACACAGTATCAGTTACTGATATAAGAAGTGAGAAAGATTAGAAAACGAACATACCATAAAAACTGTGTAGTTTCGCTTAATTTACGTCGCTTATCAGATAAGGGCGTCTTTGGAGAGCGTTGGCACGTGACTTGCATCAGATTTCTGTAGCAAACAAGTCAGTTACCTTTATCAGACAATCCATCAAGCATCTCAAGTACCAGACACGTTATATTTTGTCTTTCGACAGTTTCACTTCTATCACAAGGAAAACAGTACGAGTTGAGATTAACTGCAGCTTGCACAACATGTTAACTCCAAACCTTTGATACCATGTCTTGTTTTATGTTCTTCTTTTTAGTAAAAGAGGTTAAAAAGAGTTCATAGAGAGGCAAGTCTGAAGCAAAATAGAAGAAGAACCGTAATGCCATAAAACTAGACAGTGAATTACATGTCTGAAGTTTCAATATTGCTACTCTGAAGTTAATGTCACCTGCATGTAGCTGGAGGAATCGTGAAAAAGAACAGTAAGGAAAGGCGTGTGTTTTAAAACCCGGCAACCCTACATGAACCGTATTTCACAGACGCTGCCCTACCAGGTCAACAGAGATGTGGCGTAGTTTTGCGGCATCGGAGCAAAAGTCGGAGCAGGAGGCTGGTCAGTAGTTTTTCTGGAGTGGTGTTTACGTAATTAAAGCTTCTACATAACAACAGCAGTATGTAGAATAATCTTGCTATGTAGTTAGAAAACAAAACATTGTTTTATTGTAAACTGCTTATGTAATTAACGATTACAGCATACATTACTGAAAATAAAAAGGAGTGGTGTTCTCTAAACTGATAGTATGCCAAGTATAGTATTAGACATTGCATTAAGCGTCGAAAGCTGCAATCCTTCACGAACTTTGGAGGAGTCGTTTCACAAATCAGTTTGTCAGTTTCTTTTGATTTAATACATAGCCTGTGCTATTTCTTATTTCCCGTCAAGAATCGTAACAAAGTCATCATTTCTTTGGTAGCTCGTAGCGCGGCGTCAGGGCCCAGGAAATGACCTGTGGGGGTCTCTGCAGACATCATGAGACTCTGGCATAAAATGGGGGTGATACGCGATTACAAGAACTCAGCAAGAGAGTTCTCACAGCCTCTGTCACCTCAATTCTCCAACTTCTTACGTACACGTGGTGCCCCTGTTAAACCGAGCAACTCAGCGGAAGGTTGGGTAACCAACCCCAGCGGGAAACTGAGTCGATGAGCAGATAGGAGTTGGAGGACAGTGGAAGGCAACGGGAAACCACCACTGAACTATCCCAAGAAAACTCCACGGCTTCGCTCAGCTCAAAATGTTCCGGAGTTTCAAGTTCCCCAATCGGATCTCTGGGGGGAACCAGGTTGAGAGGAGCTTCACGAAGAGTAAGATGGTGCAAAGAGAAGCACTGCATAGGAACATGGAATGTAAGATCCATGTATCAAGGAAAACTAGACACAGTGAAAAGAGAAATGGAGAAAATTAACATCGACATATTGGGAATAAGTGAAATGAGGTGGACTGGCATGGGAGAATTTGCTTCGGATGGCCATATGGTGTATTATTCTGGGCACGATAACAACAGAAGTAATGGAGTAGCCTACATAGTTAGTGATAAAGTGAGATAATCTGTAATGGAATGCAAATATAAAATGATAGAATGATGTCCATCAGACTTCAAGGTCAGCCCCTCAACATCACAGTAATTCAAGTTTATGCACCAACAACCGATGCTGAAAAGGAAATTATTGACCAGTTCTATGGGGATTTTACAAGAATTACTACTGTCAACACCAAAAAAGGATATCGTCTTCATAGTTGGAGATTGGAATGCAAAAGTGGGAAATCAAGCTGTAGAAGGTATAACAGGGATATATGGCCTTGGTACAACAAATGAAGCTGGACAGAGACTCCTAGAATGCTGCCAAGAAAATTCATTGATAATTACTAATACACTGTTTCAACTACAAAAACGACGCCTATATACCTGGATTTCGCCAGATGGCCTACACCGGAACCAATTTGATTACATACTTTGTAATCAGAGGTGGAAGAGCGCGGTTCAGTCAGCTACAACAAGACCTGGGGCTGACTGCGGATCAGATCATGAGCTCCTGATTGCAAAATTTCGGCTGAAACATCAGAATGTAGCAAAAAGTATCCCAACTTGCAGTTACGACCTTAACTCTATACCTTCCGACTACGCTGTAGAGGTACAAAACAGATTTAATGTATTACAGCTGGAGGACAAAAGCTCGCAAGAGATGTGGACAGAAGTAGCTAATACTGTCAAGGAGGCCGCAGAGAAACACATTCCCAAGAAAAGGAACGGTAAGAAGGCTAGATGGCTATCAGTTGAGGCACTGCAAGTTGCAGAAGAACGAAGGAAAGCAAAAATTAAGGGAGATAGATCAGCTATGTTTGAATTAAATAAAGATTTTCAGAAATTAGCTAGAAGAGATAAAAATATATTCTTTAATGAACAGTGGAAGGAAGTTGAAGATAGTAACGGAATGGGGAAGACAAGAGATCTTTATAAGAACATTAGAGAAATTAAAGGAAAATTCCAGGCAAAAATTGGAATGATAAAAGATAGAAACGGGAAAGATCTGAGTGAAGCAGAGGATGTTAAGGAAAGATGGGCAGAATATGTAGAAGACCTATACAAGAAAGAACTGCATAATGACAGGGCTCCTACTGCTGATGTTAATGTTAATTTAGAACTAGAGCCAGATATTTTGGAGAGCGAAATCCAGTGGGCCCTTGAAAATATGGCTGATAACAAAACTAGTGGACATGATGAAATACCAGCAGAAAGTCACTGGAAAGGATGCAGTGAAAGTGCTGCACTCAATATGTCAAAAAATATGGATCACGCAGCAGTGGCCAGTAGACTGGAAAAGATCAGTATTCATCCCCATTCCAAAGAAGAGAAGTTCTAAAGAATGCTCAGATTACCGAACAATCGCACTTATTTCACATGCTAGCAAAGTTATGTTGAAAATCTTACAAAATAGACTTCGCCAATATCTAGATCGAGAGCTACCAGAAGAACAAACTGGATTTAGGAAAGGAAGAGGAACTAGAGATCAAATTGCTAACATTCGGTGGATTATGGAAAAAATGAGAGAATTCCAGAAAGATGTGTACCTCTGCTTTATTGACTACGCCAAAGCCTTTGGCTGCGTCGATCACAACAAATTATGGAACGTACTGAAAAACGTGGGTGTACCAGATCACCTCATTCATCTGATACGGAGTTTATACCTTGACCAAGAAGCCACGGTGAGAACTATGTATGGAACAACGAAATGGATAAAGATTCAGAAAGGGGTCCGGCAAGGCTGCTTACTGCCACCGTACTTATTCAATCTGCATGCAGAACATGTTATGAGGAATGCGAGGCTAGATGAAGGAGAAACAGGAATTAAAATAGCTGGAATAATTGTAAACAACCTCAAGTACGCGGATGATACGATCCTGTTGGCAGAAAGTGAAGAAGAATTAAGAACACTCTTACTGAAGGTGAAATACGAAAGTGAAATGGCCGGACTTATGCTGAATGTGAAGAAAACGAAAATTATGGCAACTACACCTACCAATTCGTGGGATATAGCAGGAGAAACCATGGAGGTAGTGACCACATTCAGTTATCTCGGTTCCCAGATCTCTGCTGATGGCGACTGCAGCCATGAAATCCGGAGACGCCTGTTGCTCGGTAGACAGGCGGTGTCAAACCTTGACAAGGTTATAAGGTCCAGAGATATAACACTAGCAACATAATCCGTATTGTGAGGGCTATGGACTTTCCAGTTGTGATGTATGGATGTGAGACCTGGACCATTAGAAAGGCTGAACGGCGAAGAATTGACTCCTTCGAATTGTGGTGTTAGAGGAAACTTCTTAGAGTACCATGGACTGCAAAAAGAACCAACAGATCAATATTGGAGCAAATAAAACCAGTTTTCTCCTTGGAAGGTCTAATGTTAGAACAAAGGCTTTGGACACACAATGCGAAGGCATGCCTCGCTGGAAATAACATTAATACTGTGGAAGATTGAAGGAACTAGAAGAAGAGGACGTCAGAGGATGAGAAGGATCGATGGCATCACAGAAGCAATGGGTTCCAACCTGGAAGGTCTACGGGAGAAAGTGCAAGACAGGAAAAAGTGGCGTGATTTGGTTCATGGGGTCACGAAGAGTCAGAACCGACTAAACGAATAGAGAGAGAGAGAGAGCGCGCTTCATTGGTGGACTGTGAAGTGACACTCACTTCATGTTCTGAGTTTTCTGAATTCTTCATAGCCGGCTGCTGTGGCCGAGCGGTTCTAGGCGCTTCAGTCCGGAACCGAGCTGCAGCTACGGTCACAGGCTCGAATCCTGCCTCGGGCATGATGTGTGTGATGTCCTTCGGTTAGTTAGGTTTAAGTAGTTCTAAGTCCAGGGGACTGATGACCTCAGATGTTAAGTCCCATAGTGCTGATATGGAGGGCCACGTGATCAGCACACCGCTCTCCCGGCCCTCTGTGAGTTTACAAGGCTGGAGCCGCTACTTCTCAGTCAAGTAGCTCCTCAGTTTGCCTCACAGGGGCTGAGTGCACCCCGCTTACCAACAGGCACTTGGCAGACCAGACGGTCACCCACCCAAGTTCTAGCCCAGCCCGGCAGCGCTTAACTTCGTTAATCTGACGGGAACCGGTGTTACCACTGCAGCAAGGCCGTTTGCAGGGCTATAGACACAGAGATGCTGAAAGAAACACAATTGTTTGTCAAGAGCACAATACATGAAGCTTCGAATGACTACTGTAACGGAATATTATCAAAGGAATTTTCGCAAAACTCGATAAAACTCTGGTCATATGTACCTTATGTGGTACCAGGCACTCACAGGTCACTGTCATTGTCAGAGAGAGTGTTATCATTCTGTTCTGTGTTGGATACTTTCCATGGATCGAGTTCAAGTCTGGTAATTGTCTGCCTGGTCGGTCTGTACACTCTCTTTTCTCTGCATTGGAGCATATAATAGATGATGTGTAGTGTTAGCCTGTGTTGAGATTTGCCTTTTATCTGGCTCTCTAATGGATTCCCGCATATCGTCGTGTGTCAATTGTGTTCATGTCCCCATATTTCTGTGCATTTTAGAAATAAATGGACAGTATTTTGGTTCAGATGGTTCAAATGGCTCTGAGCACTATGGGACTCAACTGCTGTGGTCATTAGTCCCCTAGAACTTAGAACTACTTAAACCTAACTAACCTAAGGACATCACACACATCCATGCCTGAGGCAGGATTCTAACCTGCGACCACAGCAGTCGCGCGGTGGTCAGTATTTTCCCCATAGGACCAAAGTCAGCTGAGTGAGAAGCATTCGTTGTGGAAGCATTGGGTAGAAGTCGTGTCACGTTAAAAAGTGCACTATGCCTCGACTCGGGTCTACATGGCTTACTTGGAACCGCTCCCGGATGTCGGGGAGAAATGAGAACACTGTACCGCCTTTGACACTGATTGCCCCCCCCCCCCCTTACACTGCCATTGTTATCGTTGGCGGCTGTCCCTGAAATCTTCCCACATAATTTCCATTATTTCCACTAGTCTTTAAAATCTTAAACTTGGCTGGAGACAGCAAGTGTAATGTACTCTTCGGGAAGTAAAAGGTGAAAACACGTGCTGAAAGCCCCGTACAGTCGGAGCAGGGCCCTCCTTTGCCCTCCCCTAACCACTGTTCTGTTCTGATCGCTGTGAGACAAAGTCCGTAAAGTAGTGACTCCGAATTTTTCACGTGAAAACTCTGAAATTTTTTAAAAATAAAACAAACGTTATTAACATTCTATATACCACACCAAACACGAGCACCACGACATCTGCATCAGTCTGATGCCTTGGATTCATTGTCACCGATCATCCTCCTTTCTGTCCCGACTAGGCCGCAAGCGGTTTTTATCTTCTTCCAAAAGTTAAACAGCACCCTCAAGGACTTCACTTTGATAGTGAAGAAGTGATGGATGCAGAGGTGAGGTTATGGAACAACCAACAAAGTCAGACGTACTACAATGACGATCTCAACAAACTGTTCTCTTGTGGAGAGAAATGTGTTTGTCGCCATGGTGACTATAGTGAGAATTGAATATGCAGACGTGAAGAATAAAGCTGTAAGTTATTAGTAATGTTTGTTTTCAGAATGAGATTTTCACCCTGCGGCGGAGTGTGCGCTGATATGAAACTTCCTGGCAGATTGTGTAACGGACCGAGACTCAAAGTCGGGACCTTTGCCTTTCGCGGTCAAGTGCTCTACCAACTGAGCTACCCAAGCACGACTCACGCCCCGTCCTCACAGCTATACTTCTGCCAGTACCTCGTCTCCTACCTTCCAAACATTACAGAAGCTCTCCTGCGAACCATGTAGAACTAGCACTCCTGAAAGAAAGGATATTGCGGAGACATGGCTTAGCCACAGCCTTGGGGATCTTTCCAGAATGAGATTTTCACTCTGCAGCGGAGTGTGCGCTGATATGAAACTTCCTGGCATATTAAAACTGACGGGGCGTGAGTCGTGCTTGGGTAGCTCAGTTGGCAGAGCACTTGCCCGAGAAAGGCGAAGGTCCCAAGTTCGAGTCTCGGTCCAGCACACAGTTTTAATCTGCCAGGAAGTTTCAATGTTTGTTTTATTTAAAAAGCTTTCACCCTAGCAATACCAAAGTGTTTTCCATAACGCATACTGCCAAGGGGATGTACTTTATCCCCACCACAAGAAAGACAAATTTCGTTAACTTTTGTCAACTTCATCAACAACGTCATTTTTAAATAACGTTCTGACCAGTAGGTAAGGCCTAGAACCTGAAAATTTTTCGTAATGTGTACACAGAGAGCACCATATTTTTTTTTTAATACAGTATTCGTTAACTACCATTGACTTTTGTTGACACCATACTTTTTAAAAATATGCAGTATAGTTATGTAAGAGATATCCTGAACATCAAAATATGAAAAACAAATTCACTGCGTAAAGCCACATTTAGTATTAAGACTTAAATTTTTGGGTTACATTCTACCGAAAAATACAAAAAAAAAAGAAAAACATACAAAAACTGATATAAAAAAGTCATCAAAAGCAATAAATATTTCCTTCAATATTTTAAAATATACAGTAGATATATGAGTAGATTACAATATTTTTAAAAGGATGGCATGAAGATCGGTCGCCCTCTCCCCCCCCCCCCCCCCCCCAATATTACAAGGGTTACGAGTTTCACAAAAAAAAATTAAAGAGATAACACTTTTCAGTACGCCCTCAAACAAAGCTGGGTGATAGATTCGTTCAGTTTGCAGTAGCAGTCTGTTATTCTCTTGATGCTTGCGAGTTTTCCAGATTTCCTGCTTGATCAGTTGCATGTTTTAAGTGCCGGTTAATCGCCAGTGAATCGCCAGTATGTACCCCTAAGTATCATATTACGTGCTTTCTGTGAATACTTACATCGTGCAGTTTTACTATCGGGCTGCACTGTAGCTTTCCCTTCGGTAATACGTCTTTTTCTCTGGAGCCACAGTGTGCTTCCTTTTCATGCATAATCTCCCCATTCCGTGTAGAGTGCCACCAGATTTGATTTTTTTCTCTTCTTGAGCTGGCTGGCACCACAACCAACGAATGATAAGCGTTGTAAGTAGGCTGTTTATGTTTGTATGTTGGTAGCGCTGTGCAGCGCTCGGTATTAAAATCGCTGACTGCGCTGTGTGCAGTCTGTGGCTGGCTGGACTCATTGTTGGAAGTTACTCGCCAGTGTAGTGTTGGGCAGTTGGATGTGAACAGCCTGTAGCGTTGGGCAGTTGGAGGTGAGCCGCCAGGAGTGGTGGATGGGGGGAGAGAAATCCCAGAGTTTTGAAATGTTAATATGAGTGGACGAAGGTAAATACATTGTTTGTTCTCTATCAGAATCTTTCATTTGCTGAGTATACGTGTATCAGTAGTTAGTGCCTTCAGTAGTTTGAATCTTTTATTTAGCTGGCAGTATTGGCGCTCGCTGTTATGCAGTAGTTCGAGTAACGAAGATTTTTGTGAGGTAAGTGATTCATGGAGGGTATAGATTATTGTTCGTCAGGGCTATTCTTTTGTAGAGATTGTTGAAAGTCAGATTGCGTTGCGCTAAAATATTGTGTGTCAGTTTAGAAATGATCAGAATAAGTAAAGAGAAAACGGTCTCAGAACATTCATTTTCACTCTGGTGTTTGAAAATCAAGTAACATAGAAGTTTTACCAGCACAGTCATTCTTTACATTCATAGGGGAAGTTTCAGCGTATGCGGAAATCCCTTTGAATGCGCTCGGTCGATTTGTTTCCCTCTCCTGCACACTGTCCGAGATTGCATTCCGTGGCTAATGACCTCGGAGTCGGCAGGATCCTAACCCTTATCTTCCTTCGTCTGAAAATTACATTTAGCAAACTATGGTGCAGGATACAGACCAGGAAGCAGTGTGCAGCCAATACGAGGCTCAATCGCGTCGAGGAAGAAGTCGTACTGTCGAGAGGTTATCTCGGGTTGAACGGTCCCAGATACGCTCACGGTCACCTCCTGCTTCTGCAGCGAAAACTCTGGGCTGCGTTTTACGCAACTCACACTTGACAGCTGAATGTTTCACGTAGTGTGGCTGCAGTACCCGCATTTCTACCCCATTAACCGGTGACGTCATCTACATCTACGGTGTGCGCCAGAGGGTGCTTCAGCTACAACTGTCTCATGCCTCTTCCCCCTTCCATTCGCGAATAGCGCGTGGAAAGAATGGTTGACAATAAACTTTCATATATGCTCTAATTTTCTCGCTGCTGTCATTTCGCTAGACGTATGATGGAGCGGTTTCGGTTCATTCAGAACGTTTCTCTATATAGTCTGTATCATGTATTAAAACCATAGTGCCGCCCTTATCTGCCTTTGTGACGATAGCCTTACGTGATTCTAACTTCTCATTCAAGCCCTTAAGAGTTAGTAGTTCGTTTCTGTTCTTGTGAGCAGAGTGCATTTCATCTATTATTGACTTCTTTACTTTAACTGCCGTGTTTGTCTGTTCGTATCTATTCATATTTGCGATATCACATGCAATCTTCACTTTTGCGACAGTCTTTTTATTGTATTTGAGTTAATTGCGGGATTTAGGTTATATTGCAGCTTCTTCTGATGTCTGTTTAGAGTTAATTCTCGCTCCCTGTCAATTCTATTTTCAATCTCTCTGCTTACGTATGTGAACTGTAATGGAGATAAAATGTCACCTAAAATCAAGTGAAGATTAAAAGCTTCTCTATTTAACTTGTCTTTCATTTTATATGCTTGTCGAATTTGAGTTTTTACCCATAATACTTCACTTTTACATTTTACTATTTGTGCTATGTTTGACATATTCCTGATTTTTACTTTTGCGTAATTAGGAGTAATCCCTGCGTCTAAGCATGTTTTGTTAAATTTTATTTTCAAGTTTTCTTTCATTAGCTTTGTCCTAATACGTAAAAACTTCGTAATGTATCCCGAAGCCTGACGTGGCACAAACTTTGCATGAATAAGAAGTTAGAATCACGTAAGGCTATTGTCACAAAGGCAGATAAGGGCGGCACTATGGTTTTAATACATGATACAGACTATATAGAGAAAACTGAAAAGTTCTTTATGGAAAACGGAATAGTAGAAGTCAAGAAAGATCCAACCAAGAAATTTTAAACAGAAATAAGGAAACAAATAGGTAACAGTGTGTTTCTATTCACAGAGGAGGAAAAGTTTAAACTGAAAGTAATGAATCCGCGAATCCACGAATTACGCTCACAAATAAAGCTCCATGAAGTTGAAAAATCGATTCGCCCAATCGTTAATAACATCAGCAGCCTAAGTTATAAATTAAATAAAGAGCTAAATAACAGATTGAAGGCGGCATATACATATCGTCGGACTTTCAACATTAGCAACAGCTACGTATTTGGCGAGCAAATTAAAGACGTACTTATACCTCAGAATGCGTCACTAGCTTCATTGGATATCACCAATCTGTACACAAACATTCCCGTAAAAGAAACGATTGAGATCATTAAGAACAATCTCCTCAGTCATGGTAAATTGACACTGGGGGAAGTGATTGAACTAGTGGAAATGTTGGAACAAGTCTTGTCGTTCAATTACTTTACTTTCAATGGTAAAATTTATCAACAGAAAGACAGGCTGGCAATGGGGAACAGTTTAGCTGGGACGCTGGCTGACATTTTTGTAAATCACTTAGAAAACAAATTCTTTGATGAAAATCCTAATATCGCTGAGAAAATTGTATATTACAGGAGATATGTTGACGACTCCATTTTATTATACAAAGGAGATAAAAATGATATCGAAAACGTAGCACAAAAAATGAGCTCTCAACACCCGAAAATTAGATTCACCATGGAATTTGAAGAAAACAACCGTATAGATTACTTCGATTTAACACTAATAAAGAAAGATGGGAAGCATGAATTTAGCACATTCAGAAAACCTACGTGTACAGATCTAGTTATCAATGAGCGCTCTTGTCACCCACCACGATACAAATGGGCATATTTTACTTCGATGATATACAGGCTACTAAGATTGCCACTAAATAAACAGGAAGTAGAAAAGGAGTTAGGTATTTTAAAACAAGTGGCCGTAGCGAACGGATATACGTGTAAGCAGGTGATGAATATTTATAGAAAGATAAAGAAGAGGCAAATGGAACTAATAGAAGGAAGTCAAATAGCAGTTAAGAGAAACAGCAAGAAAAAATATGTAGCTCTCACTTACAATGGAAGAATTACAGACAAAATTGAAAGATGCTTTCGTAAATCCGACATTAAAATAGGGTTCCGAACAAATAACACGTTAAAATTGAAGCTCCGGAATAGAATATGTAATAGTAGGAATATATTTCAGGATTCAGGTGTATATAAGATCAAATGTAATGACTGCTGTAAACAATACAGGGTTATTACAAATGATTGAAGCGATTTCACATCGCAACAATAACTTTATTATTTGAGATATTTTCACAATGCTTTGCACACACACATACAAAAACTCAAAAAGTTTTTTTAGGCATTCACAAATGTTCGATATGTGCCCCTTTAGTGATTCGGCAGACATCAAGCCGATAATCAAGTTCCTCCCACACTCGGCGCAGCATGTCCCCATCAATGAGTTCGAAAGCATTGTTGATGCGAGCTCGCAGTTCTGGCACGTTTCTTGGTAGAGGAGGTTTAAACACTGAATCTTTCACATAACCCCACAGAAAGAAATCGCATGGGGTTAAGTCGGGAGAGCGTGGAGGCCATGACATGAATTGCTGATCATGATCTCCACCACGACTGATCCATCGGTTTTCCAATCTCCTGTTTAAGAAATGCCGAACATCATGACGGAAGTGCGGTGGAGCACCATCCTGTTGAAAGATGAAGTCGGCGCTGTCGGTCTCCAGTTGTGGCATGAGCCAATTTTCCAGCATGTCCAGATACACTTGTCCTGTAACATTTTTCTCGCAGAAGAAAAAGGGGCTATAAACTTTAAACCGTGAGATTGCACAAAACACGTTAACTTTTGGTGAATTGCGAATTTGCTGCACGAATGCGAGAGGATTCTCTACTGCCCAGATTCGCGCATTGTGTCTGTTCACTTCACCATTAAGAAAAAATGTTGCTTTATCACTGAAAACAAGTTTCGCACTGAACGCATCCTCTTCCACGAGCTGTTGCAACCGCGCCGAAAATTCAAAGCGTTTGACTTTGTCATCGGGTGTCAGGGCTTGTAGCAATTGTAAACGGTAAGGCTTCTGCTTTAGCCTTTTCCGTAAGATTTTCCAAACCGTCAGCTGTGGTACGTTTAGCTCCCTGCTTGCTTTATTCGTCGACTTCCGCGGGCTACGCGTGAAACTTGCCTGCACACATTCATCCGTTTCTTCGCTCACTGCAGGCCGACCCATTGATTTCCCCTTACAGACGCATCCAGAAGCTTTAAACTGCGCATACCATCGCCGAATGGAGTTAGCAGTTGGTGGATCTTTGTTGAACTTCGTCCTGAAGTGTTGTTGCACTGTTATGACTGACTGATGTGAGTGCATTTCAAGCACGACATACGCTTTCTCGGCTCCTGTCGCCATTTTGTCTCACTGCGCTCTCGAGCGCTCTGGCGGCAGAAACCTGAAGTGCGGCTTCAGCCGAACAAAACTTTATGAGTTTTTCTACGTATCTGTAGTGTGTCGTGACCATATGTCAATGAATGGAGCTACAGTGAATTTATGAAATCGCTTGAATCTTTTGTAATAGTCCTGTATATAGGGCAGACTGGTAGGAACTTTGAAACCAGATTCAGGGAGCACACCTACGCTCAAAACAAAACAGCTTTTGGGGCGCATATGGCTGCGACAAAGCACTCAGTCACGAACATTGAACACAATTTAGACATCCCGCATAGAGCTCATAAGGGACGGTTTCTTAACATTTTGGAAGAGATTGAAATATACTCCCATAAAAATAAAGACCCGGATTTAATCCTGAACGAGCAAAGCGAATTCAATCATAACCCCTATTTTAGCATTTATGACGACCTACTAAATGACAACTGCTGCGTGTGGAGATCCAGGCCGAGGGATGAGAGATGGTGCGCGGTGGAGAAGCCGGAAGCCGCGTGCAGCGCCTGGCGTCGTTGACGGGGCGGTCCTGTGAGGCCCTCTTGCCCGCGGCGATGGACGTCAGACGAATGAGCGGACCGAAATGGCGGGAACCGCGGAAGCAGACCGTAGAGGAAAACAAGTTCACACCAGCACCATAGATATATAAATCGCCCTTTGCTTTTTAGATCGCATAAAAATTATAATTTTACTGTTTTTCTATTCTGACAAGGACAGATTTTAACCTTGACATCTACATATTTTAATTAAGTATTTTTAATATAGAAAAAGATCTACTGAATACAGTATGTGCAAATGGAATGTAACGAATGTACCAGATGCCACCTGTCGGTAATAGTGTTATAATTAATATAAAACGCGCACTCTGCCAACCTATTTTATGTGATGTAGCATGTGAAAGTTGCTGAATTTGGACGGGTTACTCCTGTAACTGAAATATCAGGTACGTTCTGGTACATTTGATGTTGATTAGATAGGATGAAAAAGATTTGCTTCCGTGAAATAGTAAATTAGTATCATTATTTTTACAGATCTGAAGATGGTCCTGAATGAACCGAAACCGGTCATATGAATAAAAAATTTGCAATCAAGACGGATTTTAAGTAACATTATAAAACCACTGATTGCTGTTATCGCATTAGACATTATGTCTGTTTTTGCAAAGTATGATGGAGCGACTGATACGTTATCTGACTCCTCCTGGAACGGACTCTCTCGGACTGTCAACAGGAAACCTCAACACCCCTGTTGTAGCGTCGGCCACTGGGGTTTGTTGGGTACCTCTGTAACGATCGCTCTCCAACAGTATGATCGGGTGACGTCACGAGCCGCTCTTGTTTGCGTCCTGTCAACTTCTTCTATTAATTCAACTTGGTAAGGATCCCACACTAATAAGCAATTCTGAAAAATAACTCCAAGAAGTATCCAGTAAGGCACTAATTTCGTGGATGAATTACGTTTTCTGAAGACCTGTGTGAATCTCAATCAGATATCTGCTTTTCTTACTATTTTTTCTATATGTTGTCACTCCACTTACATTCGTTCCAGGTGACTGTATGTATGCATGTATGTATGTACTGAACTGCGGACCTAGAAACGACGGAGACGCTTCGTCCCCGCCATAGCCCTCAGTGGTTCACAAACCCACAACAGGCTACAGCAGTCCACTCACCCCACCACCGCCCCACACGGAACACAGGGTTATTGTGCGGTTCTGGACCCCCCCCCCCCCCCCCCTTCGGGAACGTCTCATACCAGACGTGTGCAACCCTAATTTTCGTGTGGTTGAGAAATTAGCGGAGACAGAGTAGTGTGGTAGAGTAATTATGGTGTACGTGGAGCAAGTGCCTAGATGGTTACTACCGGCTATTTTACGGTAATTACAGTTTCCAGCTGTTTGTCAAGAACAGTCCAATTACACAGTAGTAGATTTCTTCTCCTAAGCTTCCATAATGCGTTACATTCATCAGAATTTGACAGTCTTTCGGAGTTATTACCTTCTTATAGAGAACCGCATAATCCGCGAATGGAGCTGCCGACGTTGTATACAACATCATTTTTGTACATATTGTAAACAGTAACGGTCCTATCACACTCCACCGTGGTACTCCTGAAATTACCATTAGATCTTTCGGTTCTGTTCCATTAGAAGCGACGTTTTGTCTTCTGTCTGCAAGGAGGTCGCGAATCCAGTCACAAATCTGGTCCGAGACGCGCTAGGCTCTTACTTTTCTTTTCACTAAACGGCAGTGGGGTACTGTGTGAAGAGCATCTCTGGAGTCGATTACCGGGCCATCGCAGCTGCGGCGGTATCTACGGGGCTGTGGACCTTATAGTAGCGACAAGTTAATCTCAGAAAATGTCCAGCTTATGTAAACAGATGTGCTTCGAGTGCTGCGTTTTTGTTGTGACGTTAGAACCATTTGCGAGTGGTATATATATATATATATATATACTACTGGCCATTAAAATTGCTACACCACGAAGATGAAGTGCTACAGACGCGAAATTTAACCGACAGGAAGAAGATGCTGTGATATGCAAATGATTAGCTTTTCAGAGCATTCACACAACGTTGGCGCCGGTGGCGACACCTACATGGTGCTGACATGAGGAAAGTTTCCAACCGATTCCTCAAACATAAACAGCATTTGACCGGCGTTCCCTGGTGAAGCGTTGTTGTGATGCCTCATGTAAGGAGGAGAAATGCGTACCATCACATTTCCGACTTTGATAAAGGTCGGATTTTAGTCTTTCGCGATTGCAGTTTATCGTATCGCGACATTGCTGCTCGCGTTGGTCGATATCCAATGACTGTTAGCAGAATATGGAATCGGTGGGTTCAGGAGGGTAATACGGAACGCCGTGCTGGATCCCAACGGCCTCGTATCACTAGCAGTCGAAATGACAGGCATCTTATCCGCATGGCTGTAACGGATCGTGCAGCCACGTCTCGATCCCTGAGTCAACAGATGGGGACGTTTGCAAGACAACAACCATCTGCACGAACAGTTCGACGACGTTTGCAGCAGCATGGACTATCATCTCGGAGACCATGGCTGCGGTTACCCTGGACGCTGCATCACAGACAGGAGCTCCTGCGATGGTGTACTCAACGACGAGCCTGGGTACACGAATGGCAAAACGTCATTTTTTCGGATGAATCCAGGTTCTGTTTACAGCATCATGATGGTCGCATCCGTGTTTGGCGACATCGCGGTGGACGCCCATTGGAAGCGTGTATTCATCATCGCCATTCTGGCGTTATCACCCGGCGTGATGTTATGGGGTGCCATTGGTTACACGTCTCGGTCACCTCTTGTTCGCATTGGCGGCACTTTGAACAGTGGATGTTACGTTTCAGTTGTGTTACGACCCGTGGCTCTACCCTTTATTCGATTCCTGCGAAACCCTACATTTCAGCAGGATAATGCACGACCGCATGTTGCAGGTCCTGTACGGACCTTTCTGGATACAGAAAATTTTCGACTGCTTTCCTGGCCAGTACGTTCTCCAGATCTGTCACCAACTGAAAACGTCTGGTCAATGGTGGTCGAGCAACTGGCTCGTCACAATACGTCAGTCACTACTCCTGATGAACTGTGGTATCGTGTTGAAGCTGCATGGGCAGCTGTACCTGTACACGCCATCCGAGCTCTGTTTGACTCAATGCCTAGGCGTATCGGGGCCGTTATTACGGCCAGAGGTGGTTGTTCTGTGCACTGATTTCTCAGGATCTATGCACCCAAATTACGTGCAAATGTAATCATACGTCAGTTCTAGTATAATATATTTGTCCAATGAAAACCCGTTTATCATCTGCATTTCTTCTTGGTGTAGCAATTTTAATGGCCAGTAGTGTATATACTTTCATAATGTCACATATGACAACTTGGCGAGAGTTCCAACTTAAAATGAACGCGATTCATAATAAAAAGGTTTTTTAACACATGAAGATGACAGCAAAGTCTGTCGAAACCCGTTGTTTTAACTAGAGAAATATTTGTGCGATCTTTGTTTTTAGCAAGTATAACACATCCCTCCTTCTGTCTTCTCAAAACGAGAAAATTCGATCAGACCTCAATTTCTAGAATCCATGTTCATTTTTATACAGGAGATTATTTGCTCTCAAGAACAGACCTAGTAGGTTAGCATAGAACACGTGCCATAATTCCACAACAGACAGACGTCGGCGATGTGGGGATGTAATTTTGTGCATCTGTCCTACGGCACATCGTCGAAATGGGAATGGTTCAAATGGCTCGGAGCACTAGGGGACTTAACATCTGAGGTCATCAAACTGAAGTGCCTAGAACCTCTCGACCACACCGGCCGGCGGAAATGGGAATGACCTACGCTTTTTTCTTTTCACTACGCACTGTTCGTTTCTGTAGCGACCAATGATAAACTGCTGTAGTAGGGGAGCAAGTTCTTTTGCGTAATGTCTGATTTCGTCCGCATGTCCTCCTACTACTACTAGCTTTTGTTCCTATTCGGTTCCTCGATCGCTTATCCCAGTATCTAGCATTTCGGCGTTCGTACGATGCTAGAAAAGAGGCACCATGTCACTATCTTCCGCCGTGAGACTCTTGCGAAAAACGAATTCAATATTTCGGCCTGTTATGTCATTTCTCACTATAGACGTGGTATAGTCACTGAGTGGTGTTATACAAAATTTTGATACACTTACTTATTATATGTAAGAACAAAATATTCTTAGGACTTTCGGTCAGATCGTTTGGACAAACTTTACCTTGAAAGTTAGTGAACGCCACAGAAGTCACGTGTCTTTGGCGTTTGTTGCTGTCAGACATCGCGTAGCAAGGCTTTCGGACGTCAGACGCGCTCACGCGTTATCACTGCAGGAAACGGGCAGGGGAATGTGGAGCGGGGTATGGAGTAGAGGGAAATCGGAGAGCAGAGTGGGTGGGAGGTGGCAGCCCTGCCCAGCCGTGCACAGCCCAAGTATAAAAGGAGCGACTCGCGACCGCCGACCGCCATAGAGCAGGCTGCTACGGCGCGGACTGGAGTAACACGTGTCTGGTAAGTCTCTACGTGTTTTCTCCATTACTGTGCCGTGTGCTGAACGTATCCCTTTCTGGAATTTGGCACTTTCCTGTTCTCTGTCCTTTTTTTTCTGACTTTCTGACTGGTTTGATGCGACACGCCACCAATTACTCTCCTGTGCCAATCTCTTCATCTCAGAGCAGCACATCCAACCTTCGTCCTCCATTATTTTCTGGGTGTACTCCAATCTCTTTTCTCTACAGTTTTTGCCCCCTACAGCTCCCTGTAGTGCCATGGAAGTCATTCACTGATGTTTTAACAGATGTCCTATCATCTGATACCTTCTCCTTGTCAGTGTTTTCCACATATTCCATCCCTACATTATCAGCCCATCTAATTTTCAACATTTGTCTGCAGCATCACCTCTCAAATGCTTCGATTCCCTTCCATTGCGGTTTTCCCACAGTCCATGTTTCACTACCAAACAATGCTGCGCTCCAAACGTACATTCTCAGAAATTTCTTTCTGAAATTAAGGCCTATTTTTGGTACTACTAGGCTTCTCTTGAATAGGAATCTCCTTTTTGCCGGTGCTAGTCTCCTTTTAATGTCCTCTTTGCTCCACCCACCATTCGTTAATTTGCCGCCTAGCTAGTAGAACCCCTTCCCCATGAACCATGGACCTTGCCGTTGGTGGGGAGGCTTGCGTGCCTCAGCGATACAGATAGCCGTACCGTAGGTACAACCACAACGGAGGGGTATCTGTTGAGAGGCCAGACAGACGCGTGGTTCCTGAAGAGGGGCAGCAGCCTTTTCAGTAGTTGCAAGGGCAACAGTCTGGATGATTGACTGATCTGGCCTTGTAACAATAACCAAAACAGCCTTGCTGTGCTGGTACTGCGAACAGCTGAAAGCAAGGGGAAACTACGGTCGTAATTTTTCCCGAGGGCATGCAGCTTTACTGTATGATTAAATGATGATGGCATCCTCTTGGGTAAAGTATTCCGGAGGTAAAATAGTCCCCCATTCGGATCTCCGGGTGGGGACTACTCAAGAGGATGTCGTTATCAGGAGAAAGAAAACTGGCGTTCTACGGATCGGAGCGTGGAATGTCAGATCCCTTAATCGGGCAGGTAGGTTAGAAAATTTAAAAAGGGAAATGGATAGGTTAAAGTTAGATATTGTGGGAATTAGTGAAGTTCGGTGGCAGGAGGAACAAGACTTCTGGTCAGGTGACTACAGGGTTATAAATACAAAGTCAAATAGGGGTAATGCAGGAGTAGGTTTAATAATGAATAGGAAAATAGGAATGCGGGTAAGCTACTACAAACAGCATAGTGAACGCATTATTGTGGCCAAGATAGATACGAAGCCCACACCTACTACAGTAGTACAAGTTTATATGCCAACTAGCTCTGCAGATGACGAAGAAATTGAAGAAATGTATGATGAAATAGAAGAAATTATTCAGATTGTGAAGGGAGACGAAAATTTAATAGTCATGGGTGACTGGAATTCGGTAGTAGGAAAAGGGAGAGAAGGAAACGTAGTAGGTGAATATGGATTGGGGCTAAGAAATGAAAGAGGAAGCCACCTGGTAGAATTTTGCACAGAGCACAACTTAATCATAGCTAACACTTGGTTTAAGAATCATGATAGAAGGTTGCATACATGGAAGAACCCTGGAGATACTAATAGGTATCAGATAGATTATATAATGGTAAGACAGAGATTTAGGAACCAGGTTTTAAATTGTAAGACATTTCCAGGGGCAGATGTGGACTCTGACCACAATCTATTGGTTATGACTTGTAGATTAAAACTGAAGAAACTGCAAAAAGGTGGGAATTTAAGGAGATGGGACCTGGATAAACTGAAAGAACCAGAGGTTGTACAGAGTTTCAGGGAGAGCATAAGGGAACAATTGAAAGGAATGGGGGAAAGAAATACAGTAGAAGAAGAATGGGTAGCTCTGAGGGACGAAGTAGTGAAGGCAGCAGACGATCAAGTAGGTAAAAAGAAAAGGGTTAGTAGAAATCCTTGGGTAACAGAAGAAATATTGAATTTAATTGATGAAAGGAGAAAATATAAAAATGCAGTAAATGAAGCAGGCAAAAAGGAATACAATCGTCTCAAAAATGAGATCGACAGGAAGTGCAAAATGGCTAAGCAGGGATGGCTAGAGGACAAATGTAAGGATGTAGAGGCTTATCTCACTAGGGGTAAGATAGATACTGCCTACAGGAAAATTAAAGAGACCTTTGGAGATAAGAGAACCACATGTATGAACATCAAGAGCTCAGATGGAAACCCAGTTCTAAGCAAAGAAGGGAAAGCAGAAAGGTGGAAGGAAAATATAGAGGGTCTATACAAGGGCGATGCACTTGAGGACAATATTATGGAAATGGAAGAGGATGTAGATGAAGATGAAATGGGAGATGCGATACTGCGTGAAGAGTTTGACAGAGCACTGAAGGATCTGAGTCGAAACAAGGCCCCCGGAGTAGACAACATTCCATTGGAACTACTGACGGCCTTGGGAGAGCCAGTCCTGACAAAACTCTACCATCTGGTGAGCAAGATGTATGAGACAGGCGAAATACCCTCAGACTTCAAGAAGAATATAATAATTCCAATCCCAAAGAAAGCAGGTGTTGACAGATGTGAAAATTACCGAACTATCAGTTTAATAAGTCACAGCTGCAAAATACTAACGCGAATTCTTTACAGACGAATGGAAAAACTAGTAGAAGCCAACCTCGGGGAAGATCAGTTTGGATTCCGTAGAAATACTGGAACACGTGAGGCAATACTGACCTTACGACTTATCTTAGAAGAAAGATTAAGGAAAGGCAAACCTACGTTTCTAGCATTTGTAGACTTAGAGAAAGCTTTTGACAATGTTGACTGGAATACTCTCTTTCAAATTCTGAAGGTGGCAGGGGTAAAATACAGGGAGCAAAAGGCAATTTACAATTTGTACAGAAACCAGATGGCAGTTATAAGAGTCGAGGGACATGAAAGGGAAGCAGTGGTTGGGAAAGGAGTAAGACAGGGTTGCAGCCTCTCCCCGATGTTATTCAATCTCTATATTGAGCAAGCAGTAAAGGAAACAAAAGAAAAATTTGGAGTAGGTATTAAAGTCCATGGAGAAGAAATAAAATCTTTGAGGTTCGCCGATGACATTGTAATTCTGTCAGAGACAGCAAAGGACTTGGAAGAGAAGTTGAACGGAATGGATGGTGTCTTGAATGGAGGATATAAGATGAACATCAACAAAAGCAAAACGAGGATAATGGAATGTAGTCGAGTTAAGTCGGGTGATGCTGAGGGTATTAGATTAGGAAATGAGACACTTAAAGTAGTAAAGGAGTTTTGCTATTTGAGGAGCAAAATAACTGATGATGGACGAAGTAGAGAGGATATAAAATGTAGACTGGCGATGGCAAGGAAAGCGTTTCTGAAGAAGAGAAATTTGTTAACATCGAGTATAGATTTAAGAGTCAGGAAGTTGTTTCTGAAAGTATTTGTATGGAGTGTAGCCATGTATGGAAGTGAAACATGGACGGTAAATAGTTTGGACAAGAAGAGAATAGAAGCTTTTGAAATGTGGTGCTACAGAAGAATGCTGAAGATTAGATGGGTAGATCACATAACTAATGAGGAAGTATTGAATAGGATTGGGGAGAAGAGAAGTTTGTGGCACAACTTGACCAGAAGAAGGGATCGGTTGGTAGGACATGTTCTGAGGCATCAAGGGATCACCAATTTAGTATTGGAGGGCAGCGTGGAGGGTAAAAATCATAGGGGGAGACCAAGAGATGAATACACTAAGCAGATTCAGAAGGATGTAGGTTGCAGTAGGTACTGGGAGATGAAGAAGCTTGCACAGGATAGAGTAGCATGGAGAGCTGCATCAAACCAGTCTCAGGACTGAAGACCACAACAACAACAACAACTAGTAGAACCCCTTAACTACATCTACTTCGTGAGCATCAATCCTGATGTTAGGCCCCTCACTATTCTCATTTCTATTACTTCTCATTAATTTCCTCTTTCTTCTATTTACTCATAATCCATATTCTGCACACTTTAGACTGTTCATCCCATTCAGCAAATTATGTAATTCTTCTACACTTTCACTCAGGATAGCAATGTCATTAGCAAATCGTATCATTGATATCGTTTTACCTTGAATTTTAATTCCACTCCTGACCTTCCCTTTTCTTTTCTTCTTCGATGTGCAGATTGAACAGTAGGGGCGAAAGACTACAGTCCTGTCTTACACCCTTTTTAATCCGAGCACTTCGTTCTTGGTCGTCCTTTTCTAACCTATCCTCCCTCATAACCTTCTTGGCTCTTGTACATATTGTGTATTACCCGTCTCTCCCTTTAGATTAACCCTATTTTTTTCAGAATTCTCGAACATCTTGAACCGTTCTACATTGTCGAACGCTTTTTCCATGTCGACAAATCCTATGAATGTTTCTTGCTTTTTCTTTAGTCTTGCTTCCACTATCAACCGGAACGTCAGAATTTGGTGCCTTTACATTTCTATAAAGCCAAACTGATCGTCACCTAACACATCCTCGATATTCTTTTCCATTCTTGTCAGCAACGAAGATGCATGAACTATTAAGCTGATTGCGCGATAATTCTCGAACTTGTCAGCTCTTGCAGTCTTCGGAATTGTGTGGATGATGTTTTTATGGAAGTCAGATGGTATGTCGCCAGACTCATAAATTTTACACACCAACGTGAATAGATATTTTGCTTTCACTTCCCGCTATGATTTTAGAAATTCTGATTGAATGTGGTCCATCCCTTCTGCTTTATTTGATTTTAAGTCCTCCAAAGCTCTCTTAAATTGTGATTCTAATACTGGATCCCCTATATCTTGTAAATCGACTCCTTTTTCTTCTTCTATTACACCAGTCAAATCTTCCCCCTCACAAAGGCCTTTAATGTACTCTTTCCAACTATTCACTGCCCCCTCTGAATTTAACAGGGAATTCCCGTTGCACTCTTAATGTTACCACCCTTGCCTTTAATTTCACCAATCATTGGTTTGATTTTCCTATATGCTGAGTCAATCCTTCCAACAGTCATTTCTTCTTCGATTACTTCACATTTTTCATGCAGCCACTTTTGTCTTAGCTTTCTTGCACTTCCTGTTTATCTCATTCCTCAGCGACTTGTATTTCTGTACTACCGAAATTCCCTCAACGTTTTTGTACTTCCTCCTTTCATCGATGGATTGAAGTATTTCTTCTATTACCCATGGTTGCTTCACAGCTTAAGAGGGTGTAAACTTCTCAGTGTTACTTTTTCTTAAACGAGGTGGCTTTGAGAATAAGGAAAACTAATGAAACGACTAAGTAATTTTCGTTTTGTTTTTTTCTCAACTATTTTCAACGACCTGTAGCGCGACAGTCCTTCTGTGTTTTCCTGTATCGGTTCGCGTCAGCTGTGTGCATTAGCAGACGACTCCTAACTAACCAAAGGCGCTACCAACAGTTCCTATTACTCTTACATGCTGGATGTCCCTGCATCAGGTTCCTGAATGAAAGTTACTTTTGTTGTCAGCTTGTTGGATCGAATGAAATCTGTGTGACGTCTGGTGTACTTGGCGTAGTGTCCAAGGCTTTTGTACGACGGTATGACGCGTGTAATGAATCTAGTAGTTGCCATTTTGCACATCATCTCAAGAATGCTATTGAGTACACTGAAGCGGCAAAGAAACTGGTACAGCTATGCGTGATCAAATACAGAGATACGTTAACAGGTAGAATACGGCTCTGCGGTCGGTCACGCATATGTAAGGCAACAATTAAGTGTCTGGTGCATTTGTAGATCGGTTACTGCAACTATAATGGCAGGTTATCAAAATTTAAGTGAGTTTGAACATGGTGCTATAGTCGGCGCAAGAGTAATATGACACAGCATCTCTGAGGTAGCGATGAAGTGGGGATTTTCCCGTACGACCATTTCACGAGCATACTGTGAGTAGCAGGAATCCGGTAAAACAAGAATCTACGACATCGCTGCTGCCGGAAAAAGATCCTGCAAGACCGGGACCAACGACGACTGAAGAGAATCGTTCAATGTGGCAGAAGTGCAGCCCTTCCCCAAACTGCTGCAGATTTCTGTGCTGGGCAATCAGCAAGTGTCAGTGAGCGAACCATTCAACGAAACATCATTGTTAGAGGCGAAGACCCACTCGTCTACCCTTGATGACTGTACGACACGAAGCTTTACGCCTCGTCTGGGCCCGCCAACACGGACATTGGACTGTTGATGACTGGAAACATGTTGCCTGGTCGGACCGGTCTCGTTTCAAATTATATCGAGCGGATGGACGTCTACGGGTATGGAGACAATCTCAGTAATCCATGGATCCTGCATCTCAGCAGGGGACAGTCCAAGGTGGTGGAGGCTCTGTAATGGTGTGGGGCATGTGCAGTTGGAGTGATATGGGGCCCCTGATACGTCCAGATACGACTCTTGACAGGTGGCACGTATATAAGTATCCTACCTGGTCACCTGCATTCATTGATGTCCATTGTGGATTACGACTGACTTGGGCAATTCCAGCATGTGAATGTTACACCCCACACGTCCAGAACTGCTAGAGAGTTGCTCCAGGAACACTCTTCTGAGTTTGAACAGTTTCGCTAGGCACCAAACTCCCCAGACATAGACATTATTGAGCATATCTGGGATGGCTTGCAACGTGCTGTTCAGAAGAGATTTCCATCCCCTCACACACTTACGGATTTATGGACAGCCCTGCTGGATTCGTGGTGTCAGTTCCCTTCAGCACAACTTCAGACATTAGTCGAGTTCTTGCCACGTCGTGTTGCGAAACATCTGCGTGCTCGCTAGGGAACTGCACGATTTTAGGCAGGTGTAACAGTTTCTTTGGCTCTTTGGTGTATATGACGCTGAAGAAGGAAGTCACAGTGTGTAATGAGTGCTAACCACATAATTTTTATGCAGAAATATTATGAATACGCATTTACATAATGAATACACCGATGATTAAATATCACCAAACTTCAAATATTCATGATGTATTATTAGGCACAAAAGCGCATAACTCATGCTATTTTAACATTACCTGTAACCTTGACAAGTTCAGAGTAATTCACGGTTACACAATCATACTGTTCTAAAATCTGCTGCAGTATTTACAACACGTAAAATGACTGAGATGTGACTTCTGTAGTATTTACTGACTTCCTTAGCATTCATTTAATATCTGGTTTTCCACAATAGCTCAAAGCAGTTCTTAGTTATTACTTTCTACTACCTATCATAATTTTCACAATCATAAAAATTCGTAGCTTTTGCAATAACAATCTCAAAATGATGACCTATGTTAGTTTGAACTCGTCTCACCACAATCAGCTTTTAACAGTCTTAGGTTCATCACAGCGCGTGACTAGGAGCCTGCAACAGCCATATTCGACACAGAGCTCTGTAGCCGCCGTTATATTCCCAATACAACAGTTCTCCCCCCGACCTCGCTGGGAAGCTCCCCCTGGCCTGTCCTTACACGCCTGAGGCTCATGTAGCCACCTGATGCCTTTGCTGCAGGCAAAACACACCCCCACCCCTCTCTCCACCTGTGTGAAACATTAGCACACCATGTACTATACTGCAGCTTCATTAAAGAAACTTAAGTTGATACCGATACCTGTGCAACTGGTATAGGTGTGACAAAAGACTATAAGTCATTTAGAGAGCACTTTCCGGCAGTTAATCAGATGTAAACAGAAATATAATGCGCTGACCGATGTGACATCTGTCTCTTACAATGACGTAATCCAAGTTACATCAAAACATTAATTTACAGTAATTAATATGCTATACAGCTTGCATAAGGAAAATCAATTTTGTAACTCCATTGGTTCATAAAATTACAGGTTGTGGAACAGTGTGCAAATTTGATGAAAATATTTCGCGGGAAAAGTTCTGCACTTGGTCCGACATCTTAGTCCTTGCGTCATGTTCTGCGGAAGCATTAGTTGGTTCATCTGCATTTTGGTGGCCGTAGTCATAGCTGCAAATTGCAGTGACTCAGATTCCATTACAGGTAAATTTTTTTTCTGTTGATGTAAGTCTCTATAACAAATAACAATTTCATAGTCAGTAATAAAATATGTATTCTGTTTTTCCATTGATATTTGTATGAATTCCTTTTACAGTACCCGATCTGGAAGTCAATGTTTTACAGTTAAGATCTGAAAACTCAGGTAAATATTCTTTTCCATAATTTCTAAGGACATTTCAAGGTCCAATAGCTTCATTTTTTGCTGACCTATATTGTTGTGGTTTTCTACTTCCGTGATTTAATAACTGCTTTGAATCGTAATGTACTAATGTGGTTATTTATGTGTCGGCACGTTGTCAGTGTAGGCTTATACCATGGGAGGCAAGGAGAGGATGTTGGTGGTAACACAAACTGCACACACCAATTAACGCTGTTCTTTATCAACATAAACTGGATGCTACTTAAGATAGTCCCGGTGTGGTGGTACAAGCTCTCCTTAACCGTCCACGTTGGCCCCTCTGCTGGTCATTCCACATGTTGAAGAGGCTATTCCGGCAGGCTATTGAGGGAACAGGATGCACCTGCGGTAGATTTTGGCATACATTGGAAAAAAGATCTCAGCTCCGAGATCGTACTTGGATCATTCCAACGTCTGGCAGAGAAGGTAGAGAGGACAAACCCTCTTCATGGAGCTTCACGAAGCTCACAATCTGCAGCAGTGTCCCAAGAACTGATACTGCCTCCTGGTTCTGAGTCTAGAGGAAGCCTTGAGTCATAGACTTGGACAGTTCTATGAAATGCTTGGCTGCAGTTTCCATGACTTGGCATTGGCTTCAAATTGTAAGGTTCCGCTAAACCAGTCAGGTGTACATTAGAAGCTGCTACCCAGGTAGCCGACTATGTATGGAGTGGAGTACCTGTATGATATCTTTTTGGCTTTTTTCGGATGATGCTGTGGTATATAGAGAGGTTGTAACAATGGAAAATTGTACTGGAGTGCAGGAGGATCTGCAGCGAATTGACGCATGATGCAGGGAATGGCAATTGAATCTCAATGTAGACAAGTGTAATGTGCTGCAAATACATAGAAAGAAAGATCCCATATCATTTAGCTACAATATAGCAGGTCAGCAGCTGGAAGCAGTTAATTCCGTAAATTATCTGAGAGTACGCATTAGGAGTGATTTAAAATTGAATGTTCATATGAAGTTGATCGTCGGTAAAGAAGATGCCAGACTGAGATTCATTGGAAGGATCCTAAGGAAATGCAATCCGAAAACAAAGAAAGTAGGTTACAGTACACTTGTTCGCCCACTGCTCGAATACTGCTCAGCAGTGTGGGATCCGTAACAGATAGGGTTGATAGAAGAGATAGAGAAGATCCAACGGAGAGCAGCGCGCTTCGTTACAGGATCATTTAGTAATCGCGAAAGCGTTACGGAGATGATGGATAAACTCCTTTGGAAGACTCTGCAGGAGAGACGCTCAGTAGCTCGGTACGGGCTTTTGTTGAAGTTTCGAGAACATACCTTCACCGAGGAGTCGAGCAGTATATTGCTCCCTCCTATGTATATCTCGCGAAGAGACCATGAGGATAAAATCAGAGAGATTAGAGCCCACACAGAGGCATACCGAAAATTCTTCTTTCCACGGACAATACGAGACTGGAATAGAAGGGAGAACCGATAGATGTACTCAAGGTACCCTCCGCCACACACCGTCAGGTGGCTTGCGGAGTGTGGATGTAGATGTAGATATCGAGTCTGTCTAATTTTCCCGATAAAAACACCACTGTAAATGCTCGTACTGTCTTTTTATGCTACCTCGTGTTGCATGAGCAGGCTTCGTTTGGCGCTGTCCTTACATATCGTACGCGGTTGGCGGAGCTACAGCATCGTGTTCCCATTTCCACTGAGTGGTGAAAACACGGTCCTATAACTCAGCTCACTCTCTTACTACACGGGTTGCAGAATGGGGTAGTTATAGCTCTCTCCGACTCCTGGGTAAAATTGATCTCGCTATCAACTGCGGTTTGTGTTACAGTACATCGTCCGATATCACCAGTGTTTCTCATACCGACCATCCACTGGGTACGCTGATGATTACCGCATAATGACTGACTGACACCACTCGATTGCGATGGAGGGAGCCTCTTCGTAGCACCAGATGTCTGTTACTTGTCGCTGTGGAGCAGGGGATTAAATGTAGAGGTCATCGCCTTCGTACAGTTATTGGGTAGCGTTCCTCAATGCTACAGACTCGACCTATTTCCATACGCTGCGATGCCCTCCACATGTTTTTATTTTTTTATTTTTTTTTTTTTCACCAATAAGATAACAGTACCTCTTTTTATTTGTACTAGCTCACACGTTTTGCGAACAGCACCTTCCAGCAATGGTCAATACCGGAACAGTAATCATGTACACGACTGCGAAATGAAGGAACAATGCTTCAACAAAAGCCCGTACCGAGCGACTGAGACGTCTGCTACCCTGTCGATGGGGAAGATGAGATTAACTGTACAGGTCACCACCTTCAAATAGCTGTTGGAAGCCTTCTACAATACATCAAACTCTTCCAGTTGTTGTGATGTCTTCCACATTTCTGTCAATGAGAAACAACGCCTCTGTGTTTTATTTCCACCAGCCTGTGTTGCGTTAGCTTTAAGTTTATGCGAAGCGATGTTCAGTTTTCTGTGAGAGGCAGAGGATCCAAATGTGTTAATTCCGGTTTAGCAGGTGATGAAACATTACACAGGTCTGTAGAAGCGACTTCGATCACAAACCACCTGCTCCAGTGAACCAATACCTTATATTTAATAGGATCACCACGTATGGTCAATGCCGGAAGGCAGACTATATTTGTTTCAGATATATCAGAAGACAAGGACGTAGTATTATCTTATCAAGTTCTCCAACAGATGACGACAGCACAGTTTTTATAGTTCATAGGTTTTCTCCGTTGAATGGTATAAAATACCAAGGTGGGAGAAAATGTTTTGGTGATAGACATGAATGCATCCTGAGAGATGCAGATCTCCTTCTGACTGCAGTTCCTGTATGTAGTTTGGAGAAGTGTTGCAATGTAGTAGCAAAATCCTTGTCCTTCCTCCATGCCATGTATGATGTGGAGTCACACCATTGTAACTACTAATACTATCTTTTCTAGTACCTCGTGTTGCAGAGGAAAGCATTACTTGGCGGCCTTACACATTGTACACGGTTGGTGGAGCTACGGCAACATGTTCCCATTTCCACCGAGTGGTCAAAGCGCGCTCCTGTCGCACTAACTCAGCTCGTCCTGTTTCTCCACGAGATGCAGAAGGTCACAGATACAGCCTTCTCTGACTTCCGTTCAGGTCCGACTTAGATTGGGACCATAACATAGACGAATCTGCAAGGATGGCAGGGCAGAGATTGAGAAGCAGTTACAAGATGCAGAGGGACTGTCTAAAAAACAGCACTGGAGTTTGTGCTGTGTGCGGTCCTTAGCAGATAGGTTCGAAAAAGGTGATTCGTTTCGAGATATGAGAGTGGCACGAATGTTCTTCGCCGGTGGCTGCAATCATTAAAAGACGTCTCTACAGGATCCAACGCAAGTTCATGGTAGAATGAGTAGACTTGATGCCAACTCTCCGACACAATTTCTACCCAAAAGTGTAATGCTGTCAGTGACTTGTGTGTGTGCCTGTAGACCCAAGATGGTATTTCATGCAAGGTGACGGTAACAGAATCGCTACGACCGTGTTTTTAATAGTGTAATCCTTATACGAAATGTATGGTGTGGGCTGTAGAATCCCTCTGCAGTCAGCCTCAAATGTCGGTTCTCAGTAGTGTTCCTCGAAAAGAACATCGTCTTCCCTACACGGATTCTCATTTGACCTACCTAATGAGTGTAATCCGAGTACTGAAAAAAAAATTACTCGCCCAACAGACTGATCCCCATGATCAATTTAATTACTTAGCTTGTCAAATTTATATCAGTGATGTGCCGCCTGGTGGGTGAATGAGATGGCTACGGCAGCACAGAATGATTCTTGACAGGTAATCCTTTTTTATTTTTTATTCTTTTGCCGGCGATGTCTTTGAACGAAATTTCAGTCTCCCACCTACACTGGGGAAGACAGGCTCTCACGATTGATTCGGCGAGGCTAGCACTGCACTGGTAAAGTGGGACCTGCCACAGTGTCTAAAACAGCTGCGTCCTCTTGTTGTAGCTTGTTGTTGTCGAACGTAAAATGAGTGTTTCTTGATGCAATAATTTACCAACAGCCGTATGATTTGTAGAAATTTATTTTATGAACTTTTATGTGCTACCAGTTTCGGCATTACATTGATGCCATCTTCAGGCCCCACTCGTCATCGCTATACACGGAAGGAGCCATATAACTGGATCCGTGAATCAATCGTTCTGCAACAGCTCTTGGTGGCCAGGCGACACAGACTTGGCGGTTCAGTGTAGTTATCAGGAAAATTGATTCCCTTCATAAAATTTGACATTCAAATAGGTGTGCGAATTACATTCAGATCAGAGCGGATATGTTTCAATAAACGCAGATATTTGGGAAATATGCTATAATTTGCACTCATATGGGGCCGCTGCACTGTATATCTCATATAAGGACGTTGAATGTAATGCTATGATACCAAGACGTTGCCGTGTTCCATTATATAGTTAACTGAAGTAGGCCTATTTCGGTGTGACTGCCATCGTCAGGTCATGTGGGGAAAGTACATGATTTGGTAGCATATTTCAAATTTTAGAGTACACAATACAACATATCATCGAATTATGATTTGCTATGTACCTCAGGCGGTCTTGATATCTCTATGACATCAGTGTCTCAGTCGCTGTTACACAACTACATAATCCCATGTAGGCTTTCACGGCCGGCGTCTTTATCAGTAAACACTTCCGGGCTAAGTTGCCGTGGTCGATCTGTAGAAATTCTTCTCCCTGACGTTTCGTTCTCAACTACGGAGAACATCTTCCGAGGTGAGTCGACGACTGGCTGCTAGGAGCTGGGGCTGCCGCTTATAAGGAGATCGTAGAGGGTGCCACCACACGTCACGTGGCGTCGATGTGTGGCTATCTCTGGCTATCGTCTGTTCTCTCGATTGCAGGCAATCGATTGTCACGTGATTGATGCAACGTCGACCGCAATACATTGTTCAATTTTAATCTTTCTTCTTTACGATTAAAATTGTATTGATGTTTGTGGATTTCAATTGCCTCTCTGTACATACGTGTATAATAGTGCGACGTCCTCGCTAGCACGCTTGTCTCACCAAATTTTATTTCGTGATCTCCATCCTTAAAAACATGTTCCGAAATAAAATTTGGTGAGACAAGCGTGCTAGCGAGGACGTCGCACTATTATACACGTATGTACACAGAGGCAATTGAAATCCACAAACATCAATACAATTTTAATCGTAAAGAAGAAAGATTAAAATTGAACAATGTATGGCGGTCGACGTTGCATCAATCACGTGACAATCGATTGCCTGCAATCGAGAGAACAGACGATAGTCAGAGATAGCCACACATCGACGCCACGCGACGTGTGGTGGCGCCCTCTACGATCTCCATATAAGCGGCAGCCCCAGCTCCTAGCAGCCTATGTCACCGTCCATAACACGGATTCCTACACCTTTTTCCCCTCTGCCGGTGTGCCCAAAGGCTCCGTCCTCTCCCCCCTTCTGTACCTTTTGTACACGGCGGACATGCCGCCGCCGTCAGCCCCCGTCCACCTTCTCCAGTTTGCCGATGACACCGCCTTCCTTGCCCTTGCCCCCACCCTACAGCGCTCCCAATACCTTCTCCAATCCCATCCTGACCGGTTCACCACTTGGTGCAACCAGTGGTTGCTCAAGGTCAATCCCTCCAAAACCCAGGCGATCATTGTAGGCAAAACCACCCCTTCCTTTCGCCTCCTTGATTTCTATCTCACCATCTATGGCCGTCCTATCACCCTCACTCCCACCCTTAAGTACCTTGGCGTCACCCTCGACCGTCGCCTCACCTGGACTCCCCACCTCCGGACAATCCAAGCCAAGGCACGCTCCCGATTCAGTCTTCTCAAGCTCCTCTCCGGCCGTACGTGGGGTCTGGACCCCTCCACACCTATAAGTCCCTCATCCGCCCTATCTTTTGTTATGCCCATCCGGCTTGGATCTCCGCCCCCCTACCTTTTATAATTCCCTCCAAATCCTTGAACGTCATGCTCTCCCCCTCGCCTATCGCATCCGTCTCCCCTCCCCCACGCGGATCCTGTACGATCTCATCCCCTTCCCCCATCTCCTCCTTTTCCTTGAAAGGATACAGATCCTGTACACCTCCCGCAAACTCGATCCTCCTCACCCGCTCGTCTCCCTGATCCTCTCCCACCCCCGCCCGCTGCTGCGCCTGTATTCCCACGTCCCACCCGGTCTCCATCTCTCCACCCTCCTTATCCTCTCCCAAGGTGGCTTCCGCCAGCTCCCCCTCCCTGATGATGCCCTCCTCCCCTCCATCTACCCCTCCTACCAACTTTGATCCTCCCGCCCTCCTGCTGTGTTTGCTCCTCTGGGCACCCTCCCACCCTTCTCTCCCTTTTCCCTCCCTCTTCCTTTTCTCCCCCTCCTCCCCCGGGCCTCCCCTCCCCTGTCCCTCTCCTCCTGCCCCCGTCTCCTTAGCCATTGGCATCCTTTTTCTCCCCTCTCCCCCACCTCACCCCTGTTCCCCTCTTGGCAGGTCCCCAGACTCGCACACGCTACGTGGACATTCGCGCGCCGGAGATCACCGCCATCAGTGTTTCGTGTGTGCCGTCGTGTTTAGTGTTCAGTGTTCACTGTCACACTCCCTCGTTCACCAGTGCCATCGTCATCTTCAGTGTTCGTGCGTCGTCTCATCAGTTAGCAGTGTGGATTATCGACGAGTGTGAACGGCTCCGTGTTTGTCTCTATGTGTCTCCTGTTTTATTGCCCACCGTTCTGTAACTTGTGTCTTCTCACTGTTTTTGCTGCTTGTGTCTTCTATGGCTGAAGAGCAGCGTAGTGTGCTGCTGACAGCCTGCCTGTTGTGCAGGCTTTAAAATAACAATAAAGTAAAAAAAAACTCCTAGCAGCCATTCGTCGACTCACCTCGGAAGATGTTCTCCGTAGTTGAGAATGAAACGTCAGGGAGAAGAATTTCTACAGATCGACCACGACCCGTGACAGAGGGACAGTTTTCCTATACTAGTGTCACCCACTCTGTATGTCCATTCAGTGAGACCATTAGCAACACTACATAAAAGATAGAAGAGCATTTAATTATGGTGCATTAAAATCAGTTCTTCTACAGAGCAGCATTGAACAAAAGAAATCTTGCAAATAGGCGTATACAGGGTGTACATAAAGTATGGGAACACTTTCAATTATTTATTGCACAAGAACCAAATATTGTACAGATATCATACACATGTCATTTTGAAGAGAAACCCTGAAAGTTTTTTTCATGTCTACCGCCAAAGCGTAGTTTGGTAATTTGCCGATAGTCAGCGCTAGTCGCAACCATGGCGAGTTCAGGTGCGGAGCGAGCTTTCTGTGTGTTGGAGTTCGACAAAAACAAGTGTGCTACAGCTGTTCAGCGTATGTTTAGAACCAAGTACAGTAAGAAGCCACCAACACGGGAGGCCATTTACCACTGACACAGAAAGTTCGTTACAACGAGTTGCTTGTGCCCGGCAAAGAGAAGCAGACGTTCCAATGTGAGTTAAGGGGCTCCGGAAAGGCACAAAAATCATGAAAAGTTCAATTTTTACTTTTTTGCGTTTTCTGAATCTGCAGACTATTACGTTTTAATAGATATATAATTTATTCAATTCCGAAGACTACAACTATTTTTAAATTTTTTTTTGAAATGTGTTCTACATGGGCGTGACCCACTGTGGCGCTGTTAAACTGCTGTCAAATGGTGTTATTATTAACGTCCGTGTTCATCAGGTACATTTTAGTGATGTGAGATAAAGTATGTGTTGTGGCTAACCTGTGATGGTTCAATATATATCGCTGGTGTGATTGTCGATTGTTTCATGTTTATTTACTCTGTCGTTATCTTGAAAATATCCGTAATTAATTCTGTTTCTTGAGTCTCTGTTTTGTTGAAGTGCAATAATGAGTAAAAGTAAAGTTATTAGAAATCCTCTGAAGGCTTTTAAGAAAAGGAGAAATGTTGGAAAGCCAAAGGTATGTGTTATTACTGTAAACAATAAAGACGATAACCAAGTGAGTGAACCTAACCTCTCAAGTACACTTGCCCATAGCAGTCAAAGTGGGAAAGGAAATACTTCACAGAAGAAGCTTGGTTCAATGAGTGAAAACTATGAATGTTTTATGGGCGAATCGGATGTGAATGAAATATTTGATATGTCGGTTCTCAAAGGAATTTTTTCAAACTGTGTAAGATGTATTCATTGTAGTGAAGTTGGTCTGGAACTCTCCATAATAAAGCACGTAGGACTTGCTAGTGAAATACAACTGAAATGTGACAAGTGTTCATACATGACCACCTTTTGGAACAGTGTTGCAGTAACTGCAACTGAAGAAAATGGTAGCAAAATCTACGAACACAACATTAGATTTGTTTATTCCTTGCGTTCAGTTGGTAAGGGTGCTACTGCAGGTGCAATTTTCTGTGGCATCATGAATCTTCCAAATCCCCCAACCAAGTTTACGACCTATAATAAATTAATAGGGTCTAAAGTAGAAGATGTCTGTATAGAATCTATGAAGAACGCTGTGGAAGAGGCAGTAATGGAAAATAATGGTAACAGAGATTTGACTGCAGCGTTCGATGGTACCTGGCATAAACGGGGACACACATCTCTTCATGGTGTAGTATCTGCCATCAGTATGTATACAGGGAAAGTTTTAGATGTAGCAGTAATATCAAAGTATTGTAAATGTCCACAAAAATATAAAGGTACACATGAAAATAATTGCAAAGCTAACTATAGTGGCAGTAGTGGAGGAATGGAAGTGGCTGGTGTTGCCAGTATATTCCAGCGTTCTGAGGCGAGTGATAAAGTGCGATATGTTAATTACCTTGGTGACGGTGATTTTAAAAGTTTCAAACATGTTCAAGGACTGAAGCCCTATGGTGATGATGTTGTAGTGCGGAAATCTGAGTGTATTGGACACGTACAGAAGCGAATGGGAACAAGACTTCGGCGACTGAAAGCTTCGTACAAAAAACAAAAACTCAGTGATGGTAAAGGGTTGGATGGGAAGGGAAGGTTAACTGACAGTGTAATTGACAAAATACAGAACTATTATGGAATGGCTATTAGGCAAAATACACAAAGTGTCGACGAAATGAAGAAGGCTGATTGGGCTCTTTTTTTTCATACTTCTTCAACCGATGAAAATCCCCAACATAGCTTGTGTCCCAAAGAAGAAGACAGTTGGTGTAAATATAACAAAGGATTGCTAACTGGTGAAGTGTACACTCATAAGCATAGTCTGCCTCATGCAATAATGGAGGTGATAAAACCCATTTTCAGAGACTTAGCAGCACCTGAACTGTTGAAAAAGTGTATTCACGGAAAAACTCAAAACCCCAATGAAAGTGTAAATAGTGTTATATGGTCGAGAATCCCCAAGACTGTATTTGTTGGAATAGAAACACTTCACTTTGGTGTGTATGATGCTGTTGCGACTTTCAATGATGTCAACATTGTAAGGTGCAAGGTATTTAGAAATATGGGAATGAAGATAGGTTCTAACATGGAACGAGCGATGCTTGCTTTAGACAAGGAACGCTTTCGGGCTGCAGACAGGGCTGTAAAGAGTCTAGAAATACAAGCAAGAGTAAACAGGAGGAGGAACAAGAGGAAGCTGGAGGAGTTTGCAGAGGATGAAGATAATCCATCCTATGGACCTGGAATGCACTAAAAAGTTAATCCAATCTTTGTCGCTCGATTCCCAAAACTTTTATTTTCTGATACTAATTACATGTTTTCTAAGGATCTTCCAAACATATTTGTTTCAAACTTTCAGTAAGTGTTACACAGTACCTTCTACATAATTTAACACAGCCTTTTTCCAAAAAACTGTATATTTTTGAATATATAAATAAAAAATTGCAAAAAAATGTTGTGAATTTTCATTACAATTGAAAAAATCATCTTTAACAACTGAACTAAAATTTTGTAAAATCCCTGTATTACGTTGTACTCCATATTCCAATAAATAATCTGCAAAAAGTTCAACTATCTACCTCAAATACTTTGTGAGGAAAGATGTAATTTATAAGCGTTATTTTAACATTGCAAGTATAGGGCGTTCCGGAGCCCCTTAAGTAAATGTGGAGCACATACGAGAAACATTCATAAGGGGTCCAAAGAAATCAGTGCGTTGTGCATCCCATAACTAAAATGGCTCCAGTGACAGTGTGGGAAGTCCTGCGACAGAAGCTGTCTATGAAACCATTATAATTGGAGCTCGTGCAGAAGCTTAATGACGACGACAAAGACAAGTATTCTGAGTTTTGTTCACAGTTGCAACAATTGAATGAGGATGGGGATGGCATTGTTGATCGCTTAATTTTTAGTGACGAAGCCACTTTTCAAGCTAATGAGAAACTGAACAGTCATAATTGTCGAATCTTGTGTACAAGGCATCGACACAAATGCATTGAATTTGAGCGTGATTCCCCAAAGGTAAATGTTTTTCGTGCCTTGTCATGTCGAAAACTGTACAGGCCATTCTTCTTCGCTAAGAGCACTATCACTGGATATCCCTGCTTGGACATGTTGCAGCAATGGCTGATGCCCCAAATGCAATCAGACTCCATTCATCTTTCAGCATAATGGGGCTCCACCTCATTTTCATTGTGAAAGTTCGTGGGTACCTGAACACAGAGCTGCCACATAGATGGATTGGCCGTGCTACAGAAGGGGACAGCTGTTTCATGAAATGGCCTGCACGACCACCAGATCTCACTCTGTGTGACTTCTTTCTGTGGGGACACATTAAAGATCTGGTGCATGTACCTCCTCTACCATGTGATGTAGCAGAGCTATGGGAGAGTATATGGGAAGCCACTGCCATAGTCGATGATGCCAATGTGGGACGGGCAAGGCAAGAATTCGATTAGCGCATTGACATCTGCCGGGTCACTCATGGTTCGCATATCGAATATTTGTAAAAAAAAAAACTTTCAGAGTTTCTCTTCAAAATGCAATATGTATGACATATGTCCAATGTTTAGTTCATGTGCAATAAATAATTGAAAGTGTTCCTGGACTTTATGTACACCCTTTAACAAACTGTATACTACATCTATTAATGAAATAAAGCATCGTGTTTTCCCTAGCATCAGTGTGTTTCAACTGTCAAATTCTTCCATGCGACGTCAATCTTTCCTCTTGCTTCTTGCTTCTCCCACCAATAACAACACTCCGATACACATTTGCTTTAGTGCTTGCGGAGCAACACAGTGCAATAAAATGCCACTTGTAACAAACTCGAGTGAATGACTTGCAGGGACAATGTTGAAAGGTAGACAGTTCCACAGTAATACACAAGGACACTTCGTTGGAATCACTGTAAGTCGTTGACTATGACACAACGACTAATACCAGTCTCCAACATCAGAAACACTTGCCATGCTCGGTGGTATTGAAAATCCCCTTGGACATAATCACAGCTTAGGTACATAATCCGCAGTGCATATTCCAACCCAGTGCTGTCAAACATGGACAGTCTAAGTTCATCCATGGCCCCATGGTAACCGACCTCAAACGCACCATCTCACCACCCTTGTCGCCTCAATGAACAATTCGCGTGCCCCCTCATGTGTGCCAATGAGATTCCTGCCAGCTAAAAGCCACGTACTCTGTCAGTGTGAGACACGACCTGATGTCCACTGTAGGTGAAGTGGCGAGCCACAAGTGGCACATGTGCTGACATGTCACAGACTCCCCCCCAGTAAAACTCAGTTGGGTCTGAAAATTCTTGGCATCTGGCTCAATCTGAGATAGAGAGAGAGATGGGCCCATAGCTCCTCACCAGTGTGCAGTTATTATAGCAGCACTTTTATAACTCCTCCTGAACAGGCCATGAAGGCCCAATTAGACCGACCGGCCGCCGTGTCCTCCTCATCCCACAGGCATCACTGAATGTGGATATGGAGGGGCATGTGGTCAGCACACTGCCCTCCCAGCCAATTGCCAGTTTATGAGCCACTACTTATCGATCAAGTAGCTCCTCTGCTTGTCTCACATGGGCTGAGTGCACCCTGCTTGCCAACAGTGCTCGGCAGACCAGATGGTCACCCATCCAAGTGCTAGCCCAGCCCGACAGCACTTAATTTCAGTGATCTGATGGGAACCGGTGTTACCACTATGGCAAGGCCGTTGACAGCACCATTATAAGGGTAAGAAATTTCTTGATTAAGAAGTCAGCTGACTCACCATTCCCCTGAAAGTTCTTAATGCGGACCTCATCTCCAACTTGGTAAGCAGTAGACTGGTGTTCCTTATTGCAGCATATTACTCCCTTTCTGTGGGCCCCTGGGTGTTCTTCCTGGTTGTCCTCTACTGATTCACAACTTGTTGTGGAGTCTGTCCTTTGGGCAACAGGTCCCCTAGTGTCCACAAATTGCACAGTGGGGTTGTGACCTCATACCCGACAGGCACCTTGGCCAGTGTTGACCTATGTTTTTCATGTCATACTGTAATGAATGCCATAGCCCCAACCATTGCAGTGAACGATCCCAGTTACTCTGGCCCTTGTGCTGACAAGCAGTCAATGCAGATCTAACATTGTGATTGAGGCATTCAGCAAAAGAAGGGTTGGGGTAATGTGATTGAGACATTCACCAAAAGAAGGGTTGGGGTAATGTGGAATTGTGGAAATATGTTTCTACCCCCATCCCTAAAGAGAACAACCTTAACGCCTCAACCGGCAGATTGGCCAGGATGGGGGCAACGACTCCATTTATTGGACCAGAACCTGACCTGACAATCATCAAGGCTATGATCAAACTAGAACTACGTAACTGGCTTAGTATAGCATGTACAATATTGGACCAAGGTCCATAAACAAAAACATGGTAAGGTAATGATGCCTAGCTATGTTTTAAAAGAACCAACGATTGCTGACACCCTGCGATGTTGAAGGTTTTTAAAAGAAGCTCTGTAATCCTGGGATTGAACAGGAAAGAGATCAAACTCATGACTGGACGATGACTGGCCATGTGAATTTCAAAAAACACCTACACACATTGGGTATAACAGAACAAGATTTGTTACCCAGAATTTAGTGCAGTATTTTTAGGACCTTTGGTTCGTCAAAGTCAGTGGTCACTGATAGAAGAAGAAGTGCAGGAGTGGCAGAAGTGTAGGATTTGTGATGAGGATGAAGAAACTGCGTCACACCTAATCTTCGAATGCATGGCATCGGAGAGTAATAGATACAGAATCTTCAAGACAACTAGCCTTGAAGAAATTGTGTCTAACAAAAAACTGGTAAAGGACTCATTGTACTATTTAAGGGCACTGGTTGGCTTTACTAATTATACAGGGACCGATACCACACAAGAAACTCGGTTTTGGTGCGGGTAGTGACGGGTTAGACCAAAGTTGTTTTGGCTTCCCTGTCAAAATCAAGTCAAATCAAATCGCGTCAGCCTTGCATTATCAGTGGCCATTGACTGTGACGAACCAAAGGTCCTAAAAATACTGGACTAAATTCTCAGGTCGTTGCAGCTCTGGTTGACAGCAATCACGTAAATCTTGTACACGCATCAGCATGCACGAAAATGTATCTATTCCCCTCCTTAGACCTTGGTAACGGGCCGACAAAATCCATAATGTGGCGGAAAGGTTTCTTTGTGGATTTAGACGCGAAGTTACCAACCCTGGAATCCTGAGCTGGCTTGGTCATAGCGCATACTCGACGGCTGGCTTCCCTCCCGTCCATTTTCGGCCGCCAGGAGGATTGTTAGGTTTTCTTCCTGCGTCTTGTAGACACCTAAATGACCCCCTACTGGGGATTCGTGAAAATATTTGAATAACAAAGGCACCAGTTTCTCAGGTGCAAAAATAACAGCGTAGTGCGTAGCTACATCACTAGAAGAAAGGATGATCTGACTTTGGCACAGAAAGGGGGTGAATTATGTTGCAACAAAAATCTTTGGTCATTTGCCAAATAACATTAAAAGTCTGGCAGACAGCCAAGCAGCACTCAAAAACAAATTAAAAGAATGACAGCTCCTTCTATTTAGTAGATGAATTTTTAGATATGAAGCACCAACTGCAAAAAAATATTAATTATTTTGTGTAAAGAAAACTTATGTTTGAGTGACATGTTCCACATCATTACGAAATGTAGTATTCATGATCTATGGAACAAGTATTAATGTATGACATATGTATGTATAAAGAACACTGTGTCTGCTAGAGACACACATATCATCAGTGCTGACGTGACACAGGTGAGGAATTTTGAGATGCTGAAATATGATAAATTTAAATTCCTACAGAGAACTGAGAGAGGCAAAATATGACAATATCAGTTACTAAGTTACCTGTTCTAGAATATATGGAAGGACGGTTTTTCAGTGCCTAATCCTTCTTGGCTTTAGATCTCCAAGTTTCAAGGCTTCCTGCCTTCGTGTTCATTTCAAAGTAGCATCTGATCTATTTGGTAGTTCGATGTATATACTTCAGTGGTGGTCTCTGTCTGCGCCTTTCCCAATTGATATATCTATCTGTTATTGTTTTGCAGCAGACAGCCATCAATATGACCCCTTTGTATCACAAAAGTGTTCCATAAACATCGCTTCTCCTTTGCTCTCTTAACGACTTCATCATTAACGTTTTATCAGTCCGTAACGATTGAGACATCAGCGCACACTCCGCTGCAGAGTGAAAATCTCATCATTCTGGAAACATCCCCTAGGCTGTGGCTAAGCCATGTCTCCGCAATATCCTTTCTTTCAGCAGTGCTAGTTCTGCTAGGTACGCAGGAGAGCTTCTGTAAAGTTTGAAAGGTAGGAGACGAGGTACTGGGAGAAGTAAAGCTGTGAGGACGGGGCGTGAGTCGTGCTTGGGTAGCTCAGTTGCTAGAGCACTCGCCCGCGAAAGGCAGAGGTCCCGATTTCGAGTCTCGGTCCGGCACACAGTTTTAATCTGCCAGGAAGTTTCACATCAGCGCACACTCCGCTGCAGAGTGAAAATCTCATTCTGGATTTTCATGATGCTCATGTGACGCCAGACCTCTAAAGAATTCAGTCTTTTCCGTTCCCCAGACCCCAGAGTTCAGATCTCACAGCCAAAAACGCTACACGTCGAACATACGCTTATAAAAATCGTTGCATGATGTGTGAGTTGTTACCGTTCTTTTACTGATGATAGCATTATCTCGTGCAGTTCTGCGTCTTATTTCTCTTTTGTTTTTTTCCGGTTTCAGCGATCTTATTTCGTCAATAAGCGAGCGGGTCAGCTCTTTGCAGTAGCTTGTCACATAGATACTCTGGAACTCGGTTTCTCATGCTTTGTCACGAGCAAGCACTTATAATTTTGTCTCTCATAACTTTAATCATGAAGGCAGCAGAGGATCAAGTAGGTAAAAAGACGAGGGCTAGTAGAAATCCTTGGGTAACAGAAGAGATATTGAATTTAATTGATGTAAGGATAAAATGCAAGAACGCAGTAAATGAAGCAGAAAAAAGGAATACAAACGTCTCAAAAACGAGATCGACAGGAAGTGCAAATTGGGTAAGCAGGGATGTCTAGAGGACAAACGTAAGAATCTAGAGGTAAATTAAAGAGACCTTTGGAGAAAAGACAATATCAAGAGCTCGGATGGAAAGCCAGTTCTAAGCAAAAAACGCAAAGCAGAAAGGTGAAAGGAGTTTATATAGGGTCTATAAAAGGGCGATGTACTTGAGGGCAATATTATTGAAATGGGGGAAGACGTAAGGGACGATGAAATGGGAGATACTGCGTGAACAATTTGACAGAGCACTGAAAGATCTAAGTCGAAACAAAGCCCCGGGAGTAGACAAAATTCCATTGGAACTACTGGTAGCCTTGGGAAAACCAACCCTGACAAAACTCTACCATCTGGTGAGCGAGAATTTGAGACAGGCGAAATACCCTCAGGCTTCAAGAAGGATATAATTATTCCAAACCCAAAGAAAGCAGGTGTTGAGAGGTGTGAAAATTACCGAGCTATCAGCTTAATAAGTCACTGCTGCAAAATTCTGACACGAATTCTTTACAGACGGATGGAAAAGCTGGTAGAAGCCGATCTTGGGGAAGATCAGTTCAGAGTCCATAGAAATGTTGCAGCACGTGAGGCAATACTGACACTGCGACTTATCTCAGAAGATGGGTTAAGGAAAGGAAAACCTACGTTTCTAGCATTTGTAGACTTGGAGAAAGCCTTTGACAATGTTGACTGGAATACCCTCTTTCAAATTCTGAAGATGGCAGGGGTCAAATACAGGGTGCAAAAGACTATTTACAATTTGTACAGAAACGAGATGGGAGTTATAAGAGTCGTGGGGCATGAAAGAGAAGCAGTGGTTGGGAAGAGAGTGAGACAGGGTTGTAGCCTATCCCCAATGTTATTCAATTTATATACTGAGCAAGCAGTAAAGGAAACCAAAGAAAAATTTGTAGTAGTAATTAAAATCTATGGAGAAGAGATAAAAACTTTGAGTTTTCCGATCACAGCGTAATTCTATCAGAGACAGTCAAGGACCAGAAAGAGCAGTTGAACGGAATGGACAGTGTCTTGAAAGGAGGATATATGATGGACATCAACAAAAGCAAAACGAGGATAATACAATGTAGTCTAATTAAATCAGGTGTGATTCAAATGACTCTGACCACTACGGGATTTAACTTCTGAGGTCATTAGACCCCTAAAACTTAGAACTACTTAAACCTAACTAAGGACATCACACACACACCCATGCCCGAGGCAGGATTCGAATCTGCGACCGTAGCGGTCGTGCGGTTCCAGACTGTAGCGCCTAGAACCGCTCGGCCACACCGGCCGGCAAATCAGGTGATGCTGAGGGAATTAGATTAGGAAATAAGACGCTTATAGTAGAAGATGGGTTTTGCTATTTGGGGAGCAAAATAATTGATGATAGTCGAAGTAGAGAGGATATAAAATGTAGACTGGCAATGGCAGGAAAAGCGTTTCTGAAGAAGAGCAATTTGTTAACATCGATATAGATTCAAGTGTCAGGAAGTCTTTTCTAAAAGTGTTTCTATGAAGTGTAACAATGTATGGATGTGAAATGTGGACAATAAATAGTTTAGAAGCTTTCGAAATGTGGTGCTATAGAAGACTGCTGAAGATTAGATTGGTAGATCAGATAACTAATGAGGAGGTACTGAACAGAATTAGGGAGAAGAGGAATTTGTGGCACAACTTGACTAGAAGAAGGGATCGGTTGGTAGGACATGTTTTGAGGCATCAAGGGACCACCAATTTCGTACTTGAGGGCACCGCAGAGGGTAGAAATTGTAGAGGGTGACGAATAGATGAATACACTAAGCAGATTCAGAAAGATGAAGAAGCTTGCACAGGATAGAGTAGCATGGAGAGCTGCATCAAACCAGTCTCTGGACTGAAGACTTCAACACCAACAACAACAACATACTTTAATGTTATAGTATCTCCCTGTAACTTTACCTGTTTTATTTATCGTGGGTTCGAGATGATGTTCATTTTCACTACATCTATATCTAACTTTTTTCTCACATGTTTAGGTGCCTTCTCCTTGCAAGGAGTAAACATAGCTGTTGGCACGCCACTTTCTTCTTCGATTCCTTTGTGAACATAAGTTTTTATCTGTATACAATGCCTGTAAGTGTTGTCTAGTTTTTATAGCTCTTTCAAAGTTATCAAGCTTATTCCTAGTTTCTTCATATTCTCAAACATTATTTTTAAAGTTCATAATATCACACACCTATATATCTACAAAAGGTATGTACTTTGTTAAATTTTTTTCATAGAGTTCTCTACTAGTAAATTTAAAGTTTTTTTTTTTTTTGGAACCAAATTGATTTTCTGGGAATGTGGCGTCAACTGTATGAGGACGAAGGAGGTTCGTATTTGATGATGAATTTTTTATGTAATTTTCGCTTTTTAAGACATACTTAATTTTGCATATGGGCATTAGAAGGCATCCCTCAAAATCTGCTGGCAGTTTTCCCTGTTCATGTATGCAGCATACAGCAGGACTTTGATCATTCCACCCACATGGAGAAGTTAGGACGAAATATTGTCGATTCCTAGGGTTCCTAGTTGCTCAGGTGATTTGGAGCTGGTACAAATTCTGATTTTAAAATGAATACACCATAGTCTTGGGTTGGTTGCCAGAAAGACATTTTGTATATATATATATATATATATATATATATATATACTTTGAATAAATGGAGATACCAAGACTATAACTCGTTGAATAAAGTACTGACACATTGTGAATGACCTCTTGGGCAAATAATTGCAAATGGAAATTAAGGATATGAGATTTGCACCCCATATATGGCTTGTTTTGCATACGAAATGTGCTGAAACCAATAGAAAAATGTTTAAGTGTTTTATTAAAGACTAGATTAGCACACGCTGCTTCTCTCACGTGGACTATATGGTGTTCATAGATATTTTTTTCTTTAATCGAATTTTTATGTCGTTCACAAATTTCAACACCTTCTAAACTTTTCATGCAAACGAAGGCCACCGAAGGGTGCTCTTTTCCGAACATACTTCTGACAAAAAGACGATTCTGGTAGCTGGAGTCCAAATTTTTTGTTAATCACGCGTTTTACGTTCTTGTGGTGATATTTGCTTAGAAACTTTCATCCTCTAATCCATATTTCTTTATATCTGATCGAGAATTCAAATACTATTTTCATAGATTTAACTCTAACTTTTATAATATAATTAAACATTTTCTTGAAATTTTTCATCCCCCATTTTAACCCCTGGGGGGTTTAATTTCCAAACAAAGTGAAACGGGTAATGTTTTTATTTCTAACACAGAAGCCACATACAGATTTCCGCAGATTTAGCTTTTAGTATGCTTTTATAATGAAATAATTCCATAAAACGTTTCTTCCCCTGCTTCACTCCCCTAGAGCTTGAACTTCCAGAAACACTCAGACACGTATTTTTTAAAGAAAATTCTAGCTAAGAAATCAAATACCAATTTCTATAGACGTATTTGTTTTAAATATTTGTTTTCAGAAAAACTTTCACCCACTGTTTTATCCCCTTGGCGGTCCAGTTTCCAAAAAATTGCTCAAACACGTATTTTTTATATAAGCATAGGCTTCTGTGACCGTTACCACACTTAATAAAATTCGTTTTGGTTTGGGACCGCATTGTCAATTATAAAATTCCGACGTTTCGGCGACTACTGCAAAACGCATTCTTCAGGGTGAATTGCTAACTTCCGTTTTATTGACGTATTATTTATCTCTGACTGAAAAACCAGATACCAATTTTCGTAGTTCTAGCTTCAAAATTGCCACAAGCCTTTAACGCCGAGTATCGCGAATTCACGTCATACCAGTGCTCTACTAATAAATCGAAGGTTAAGTGTTATTTAATACCACTGCCGCTAGATCTTGATTTTTCATTAATCTTACAAGGATTCTGACAAGTGTTGCATTCTTCTGAGTGTTTCAGGTACCTCTACGCACCGCAGTTTTCGGTTTTTACCTTCCATCTAGAAACTTATTCAGGCATTAAGGAAATACCAGTGCCATATTTTCAAAAAATGCTTTATCCCCCATTTCACCGCCTTAGGGGTGGAATTCCGAAAAATACCTTTTAACCAACGCCTACAATATAAGATCAACACGCTCTGCAAATCTTTCTATCCTTAGCGAATTGGGATGGTTGCTGATGAGTCAGTGAGTGATACAGTCATCGCCCTTTACACACTGAAGAGTACCTGCCTAATATCGTAGGGCCCAAACGAGCATGCAGAAGTGCCGCAACATGAAGTGGAATGGACTCGAATAATGTCTGAACTAGTGCTGAAGGGAATTGACACCATGAATCCTGCAGGGCTGTGCATAAATCACTAAGAATACGAAGGAGTGGAGATCTCTTCTCAACAGCACGTTGCAAGGCATTCCAGATATGCTCAATAATGTTCATGTATGGGGAGTTTGGTGGCCACCGGAAGTGTTTAAAGTCAGAAGAGTGTTCCTGGAGCCACTCTGTAGCAATTGTGGACATGTCGGGTGTCGCATTGTCCTGCTGGAATTTCGCTAGTCGATCGGAATGCACAATGGACATTAATCGATGCAGGTGATCAGACAGGATGCTGACATACATGTCACCTGTCAGAGTCGTACCTAGACATATCAGGGGTCAGATATCACTCCAACTGCACACACCCCACACGACTAGAGAGCCTCCACCAGGTTGAACAGTCCGCTGCTGACATGCAGGGTACACAGATTGATGAGGTTGTCTCCATACCCTCACACGTCCATCTGCTCGATACAGTTTGAAAGGAGACTCGTCCGACCAGGCAACATGTTTCCAGTCATCAACAGTAGAATGTTGAGGTTGGTGGGCCCAGGCGAGGTATAAAGCTTTGTTTCGAGCAGTCATCGAGGGTACACGTGTGGGCTTTCGGCTCCAAAAGCCCGCATCGATGACGTTTAGTTGAATGGTTCATACACAGACACTTATTCATGGCCCAGCATCGAAATCTGTAGCAATTTACTGAAGGGTTGGACTCCTGTCATGTTGAATGATCTCATGAGTTGTCATTGGTTCTGTTATTGCAGGATCTTCTTCCAGCCGCAGTATTGTCGGAGATCTGGTGTTTATACCGGGTTTCTGATACTCGTGGTACACTCGCGAAATAGTCGTACCGGAAAACCCCCACATCAAAAAAAAATGGTTCAAATGGCTCTGAGCACTATGGGACTCAACTGCTGTGGTCATAAGTCCCCTACAACTTAGAACTACTTAAACCGAACTAACCTAAGGACAGCACACAACACCCAGCCATCACGAGGTAGAGAAAATCCCTGACCCCGCCGGGAATCGAACCCGGGAACCCGGGCGGGGGAAGCGAGAACGCTACCGCACGACCACGAGATGCGGGCACCCCCACATCATCGCTACCTCGGAGATGCTGTGTGCGCAGACTGTAGCACCACTTTCAAACTCACTTGGTAAACGGTCTAACAACTGTGGCGGACATTTGTTGTCTTAGGCAGGCGTTGCCAACCACAACATTGTATTCTGCCTGTTTACATATCTCTGTATTTGAATATGCATGCCTATACCTGCATCTTTCGCTCTTCAATGTACATTGAGATTTGCAGCTATTCACCTATTTCAGTATTTTGAGAGAGAAAGCATATTCTTGCGACCCACATAAAATGTAAAATATTCTTAATAGTTACTTGATGCAGATCTGCATAGGGCTCAAGTAAGTAAGCAGAGTGTTCTATGGGGGAACAAGGATCTTAGTGACACTGTGTGTTTCAGGACAGTCTGCAGTGGTACCAGAAACAGAGGGTAAGGAGACCCCAGGTGTGGGTCTGAGCGCCCTGCTGGACGCTGGGGAGGGCGCCATGGTGACCCTGGTGGCCGGCGGCACGCGTCTTGCAGCGCACAGGGTCGTCCTGGCTTCCAGGAGCCCCGTGTTCGAAGCCATGTTCCGCCACGACCCGCTGGAGGCCAGAAGCGGTCAGGTCGCAGTCCAGGACGTGGAGGGCCCGGTGCTGCGCCAGCTGCTGGCCTACCTGTATACACTCCAGGCCCCCCGGCTGCCCGGCATGTCTGCACAGCTGCTGGCCACCGCTGATAAGTACGGCGTGTCGGCCCTGAAGGCAGAGTGCGAGCTGCAGCTGGCCGCACAGCTGTCCGTCGAGACAGCGGCCGCCACGGCTGCTCTCGCGGTCAGGCATTCTTCTGACAGCCTCAAGCAGGCGGCCATTAAATTCATAAGGGCTCACTTGGTGCAGGTGATTTTCACACGGGGCTGGTATGACGCAGTGCGCTCCCAGCCTCAAGACATGGCTGATGCGTATCGCCTGCTCTTGGAGGTGCCAATGGAAACCAGGTAAGCATAGGCCACTCTTCTGTGCTGCCCACTTCCATATGTGTGTGTGTGTGTGTGTGTGTGTGTGTGTGTGTGTGTGTGTGTGAATTTCCTAGCCTACAATGTTTGCCACTGAGTTTTCTTAGACGTGTCTGTGCTGTATCATCTATGGCCATTTGCTAACAGCTACTGATGCCTTCCCTGACTTCTTATAACACGTCCATAAAATCTCTAGTTTCAACTTCGTTTCTTAGTAGACCAGTTAACGAACAAAAATGGGAAAGACAGGTTTTTTGTAGCTTCACAAATTGTGTCGATCTTATTTGCATTCGTTCTTTCTGTCCAGTTGTAGACAACCAGCTGTGATTACGTCTGTGGCGTCAAGCCTCTAAAAGACTCGCACAATGCTGCGTTTGATTTGCAGCAGTTTGCAGCCCTGTCAAGCAAGTGTGCGAGCTCTACTTTGTGTGCCATTAGGCTACTGTTGACTTGTTTATGCAAGTAGCCTCGGTTATTACTTGTCTCTGCTACTGCTGGGTACCTATAAATGGCGAGATACTGTAAATTGGGAACATGAAGATGAGAAGCATGTGTGTCACATATTATTTGCACCGCCATCCGGTGTGGCCGAGCGGTTCTAGGCGCTTCAGTCTGGAACCGCGTGACCGCTACGGTCGCAGGTTCAAATCCTGCCTCGGGCATGAATGTGTGTGATGTCCTTAGATTAGTAAGGTTTAAGTAGTTCTAAGCTGATGACCTCAGATGTTAAGTCCGATGGTACTCTGAGCCATTTGAACCATTATTTGCACCGGGAACTTGTTACTACACTGCACTACGGTTCAAGAAGACGATAAACGTATTACAATTTCCCGACTGTCGTGTTTCTGTGCTGTGGATACTCACCTGTCTAAAAATTACGTGTAAAAAAGCAGACAGTCAAAGTAATGGCTATTCCCACATCAATACTACAGTTTGGAATTTCTTTTTCACTTTCTACGTGCATGTGCGAAATGTGCCTGCAAATTCCGTAACATCGTTTGTTTATTCCTCCAAGCAATACGTGGACGTTAGGAATAACTTTTCAGAAGTAAATTAGGCTCCAAGAAGACGCGTCTTGTTCTCAGTTGGAGCAAGTGTGGAATACATCTATTAAAGCAGGTGACGTAAGCACATGTGCACTAGGTTGCAGCTGCTGACTCCTCGTAGATTCTGTGAACATCTCAGAAGGTAAAAAGCTAACCCTCACAACAACAAGGCAGCCTTAGCCAACTGCACATGACGCAGTGCCTTTCATCCCCAATATGTGTGCTGTACTTTGGAACACTCCAGTTTATAGCATGCACAGGAGGGAACATTACCAGGCAAGACGCTGTATTTACTTCTTGGGGGAGCAGCTGTCAAATCTCTGTCCACCCATCTTGCTTGAAAATCTCTACAGCGTTACTCATTTCTGTCAAGTCTACTCTGGAGTGGTTCCATCTACTGAGACTTTCCCTATTCCACCTATCGTTGTTACTAATTCATCTCTAACAACGACAATACTGATGGGACTGGGACCATAGGTATCTGTCATTTGTTACATACTGTATCACACTACAAGTATTCGCTACAAATTTAGTGCCTAGTAATTCCGAAATATCTCTTTTTTCTTTCTGATATGCTTAAATATTTATGCAGTGTTGAACATTTTCGAAATCCTATCTTTATATATATGTGTGTGTGTGGGGGGGGGGGGGGGGGGGGAGTTTTTTTGCCTTGATATAAATAAATGAGAAGTAGATCAGACAGGAATTCCAGTGTCAAATATTGCATTATGCTGAGTACCGTTATTTGTGTGCCGACAATTCCTCAGCAGTACTGTCTGCAGTAAACTGTCCTCTGGCCCCCATGTGAAGACACTTTCCTGAGCACCTCTTTGTGCAGCGCGCCAGCTGTTGGAGACAGTGACAGCGGGGCCACTCCCACCCCCGCCACTCAGCCACACAGCGACCACGGCCAGATCCCTGCCACAGCTGCACCACCCACCACTCAACGCCCAGCTGTTCCACCTGATGGCGACGCCCTCTCTCTCCTGCGGTGAGTTCTGTCACTACAGACGCACATCTTCCACATCCACAGTGTTGCTTATGGTGGCATTAACCACACGCTGTGGAAAAAAATTGAATTTAGCAGTATTGCATTTTTCTGTTTTCAATGAAGCAGAGCTTGTGACTGTTAGCAGCAAACTTATTGTTTCAGTTGATATCTACAACCCTCATAACATACATGTACTCAATTGCACTAAGTTTCGAGACTGGATATCATTCTATTGATGCCCCACATACTTTTCTCGATTCACCGTGTATACAGACTGCCCCTAAACATTTTACAGTTGAGTGAATGTTTTCTGTGTTTAATTTTAAATGAATATTATCTCCTTATTTGTTTTATATTATGCAACATTTGTAAAACAATTGGGCTTTCAAGAGACAGTGATAATCTGCTACCTACCCACCTCACCGTGGGATACTGGAGTACCAATGGAAGCTACAGTATAACTTGCCAGTAGCCAAAGAGGTCTTGAGCCAGAACGCATTGAGAAACAATGTGGTGACACATGTGGAAGCTCATAAAAATTAATTGTCAGGATTTAAATCTCTTAGTGCACAGTGGTACATCTTTGTGTAATATGATACATAACTTGAGTATATAGTTTTTTGAAAGGCAAGTAACACATGGCGAGGCAGAAATGACGCCTTGTCCGGTGCCAGTCAGCTGCGTGCAAGTCAAGTGACACGCTTTCAGTAGCGCCTGTGGTGCAAGGACATAGATGTCCCTTTACTTTTGTGTCACGTCATCCACTTCTCCTAGCAGTGTCAACCACACAGACATCACTCTCTTCGTCCAATATCTACAGCGTGATGCGATGCACAGTACATGCAACTTTTAATGCAGTCAGCATCCTTGTCCCAGAGCAGATCTGGTCTCAGCGCCCATGATATCTCACGCTACATGGGCTATGATGACCATTTTCCAGGCCATCATTATTATCAGAAAGTGAAACGACTCATGCTGATGACTTGTCACAACGTCATATCTCTGGTTTAATTCAACATTTTCTGTTTTATTTTCTCATATCTTCGTATTGTGGATTCATTTTGATGTCTTTCTAGTAGACAACACCTATGAATAACACAGACCACTATCTAGCATCCATATGCTGTGCCTCCTACAGCCTGGTCCCTAATGCATGAACTACATTTAATGGCTATTGCCATTACCTAGGTTGTAACCCCCCATTGGGAGCTAACATACATCCACAAGCGACAACATAGACAAGCCCCTACAAATTAGGAACACTGACTGGATATGTCAGCTGCTATTAAATCCGATCGACAGGCTACGGCAGGGAGACCGACATGCATGTAAACTGATGCACAAACAAACCGCCAACACAATCCAATGCTATGATTTCCATATATGACCTATTGGACACGATGATGAACCTAACTGTTACAGGTACGCTGACACTCACCGAGAAGACAACACTGGCACCCCACTGCAGACACCGAATAACACCACTGCACAACATCCACTATTAGCAAAGTCTAGCCTTGTATGACCTATGCAGGCAGCAACAAAACTGCTACTGCCCTTACAACCCGCCCCAACTATCGCAGAAGTGTTTTGCCTTGGCTCTTGCCTAGGGACCTTTTTCCCACTGCCCTTCAAACCGTTACTCTTCTGTCAACTTTAGACCCAAATTCTCTAGAGAGTCCGCAGTTCCTGGACTTGCGGTAGTGTTCTCGTTTCCCTAGCATGGGGTCCCGGGTTCGATTCCCGGTGGGGTCAGGGGTTTTCACCAGCCTCGAGATGACTGGGTGTTTTTGTGTCGTCTTCATCATCATCATTAATCCCCATTACAGTCAGAGGAAGGCAATGGTAAACCACCTCCGCTAGGACCTTGCCTAGTACAGTGGTGTGGGTCTCCTGCACCGTCCCCCACGCTCTGTCAAGGAGAATGGGACTTCATCATCATCATCATCTCTCTAGATGAGCGCGTTAATCATAACAGACATACACAAACATCGCAGTACCCACATCCTGCGAGACCTCACTTAGTGAAAAGTGACCTATATGCAGAGATGGCAGTAGACCTTTCGTGTTGGCCATCATGTCATTATGAGTGTGGAGGGGCTTCACCCTATTTCTGATTTTAATTTCTGTATGGTTGTTCTCGATATGTATTCAGAATCATGTCCAATATTTGCCACATCACTCCAGCGTAACTGTTCACTCCTTTATGTACTTTTGAGTCGTGCGTTTTTTGTACGAATTGTTGATTAGTATGCTAAGCTGCTGGTATTGGGTAGTCATGAGGAGCAGTGAACTGATTAGGTCGATGGTAATTCATTCATCTTAGTGGACCCACGACTGTGATCTGTGCATGGGAAATCCATCAGAAGAAATAATCTGCTCTCTGACCCCCACGTGAAAAACACCTTGCCACGTCAGTCTCTCCTTGTGTGGCACGCAACTCACTAGAGACAGTGGGGACACCCCAGCCACTCCACTGTCTCTGGGCTCCTGCCTCAGCTGCGCCGTCCACGGCTCCCAGTCCCCCTGCCACATAATTCACGATGGGCATCATTGTTTTACTTCCGCGAGTACATCTCATAACTTCCAAACCACACAGAAGTTTTCCTGCGATAGTTCGTAGAATCGTTCTACTGGTAGAAAGGTTATTGTGGAGAAGTGGCTTAGCCACAGCCCGTGAGAGTGTTTCCTTTCTTCCGGCAATGCTGGTCCTGCAAATTTCGCAGCAGAACTTTCGTGAAGTTTGGGAAGTAGGCTACTGAGGGATCTAAAGCTATCAGGGCGGGTCCTAAGTCGCGCTCGGGTAGAGCATGTGCTGCTGGCAGAGCACGTGAATAGGAAAGGCTACAGTCCCAGTTTACAGTTTCCATTGTAATCTAACCTTCCCACACATCAACATTAAATTTTCCGGTCTCTTCATTAGTTTCATAATCTTCGAGAGGCATAATACATACAAAAAGAAATTTATTTACTTATTTCATTTCCTCATTGTTGGCTGCATTCACGCCTAGGAGTTTATTCTTGAGGCTATAAGTTTTTTAACTTAGTGGGTTCCTGTTGATCTGATAATTGGTGAAGTAAGTTCTCTTTCTATGACATTCTTTTTTTTCCTTTTCCCATTCTTCTATGTCACATTGTATTTACAAATTCCACTTCCATAGAAACAATTATTACATTGTTAGTGCCAAAATTAAAACATGTCCGATTCCATCAGAGGCGTGCCCACTATTCCTTACATTCTGCGGTGCTAACTATAATCCAAAACCAAAAGAGTATACCAACTTTCTTGACGAAAGAAGAATCTTCATCAAGTTATATCATTTTTTTATATGTGAGTCCAGAAACAAATTTAATGATTAGCATCGGATTGTACAATTAGTAATATGAATTTATGTATACCAGATATTTCGTAATTTCAAATCTTTCGAAAAGAAGAGTAATTTTAACCATACACACATATTGATTGTAATAAATTAATTTCTTTTTTTTACATTTTAGCTTGAAATATAATGCATCATTTAGTTGAACCGCTGAGATGAAGTTCACTTATATAAGAATCTAAATATTCGCTGAATATGGAGAGAACAGATCAAAATCACTGTCTAGTGCTGTCCGATCTTGAAAGCGCTGATCAACTAAACTATGTGAATAACGTTCACAGTCTTTGTGAACATCTTGCATGGATGATAATTTGGGAAAATGAGCTAGTTTTCCTGTTTCTAGCTGACTCACCCAAAGTGTCAATTTCATTTTAAAAGGTCGTATTCGATCTATGAAATGAGTAATTAGCAGATCTTTACCTTGCAGTAAAATGTTGAAAGCATTCAGATGGCTAGTTAAATCTGCTAAGAACGCGAGATCACATTCAAATGTGCGCGCGCATTTCCCCTCCCTCCCCTCCCTCCCCTCCCTCCCTTCTCCGCGACCTTGCACCTGCTCGCGAGCACGTGCCTGAGCAGACGCGAGTACTCGCGCTCAAAACCGGCCAGTTGTTAAGCCCTGTCCTAGATTTTCGTTTGTAAAGGAACATTTGGGAATGGAGTGCAACATTCCTACTTTCGCTTTGCTAACCTTAATTTCACTTCCTGTCTCATCCGTGAGTGTCGGGAACTACATGAGGTATATATGACCAGAATTTTATCGAGTTTTGCGAAAAATCCTTCGACAGTATTCCGTTATAGTAGTCGTTCGAAGCTTCATGTATTGTGCTCTTGACAGAAAAATGCGTTTCTTTCAGCATCTCTGTGTCTGTAGTTCTGCCAACGGCCTTGCCGCAGTCGTAACACTGGTTGCCGTCACATCACCGAAGTTAAGCGCTGTCGCGCTGGGCTAACACTTGGATGGGTGACCGTCCGGTCTGCCGAGCGCTGTTGGCAAGCGGGGTGCACTCAGCCCTTGTGATGCAAACTGAGGAGCTACTTGACTGAGAAGTAGCGGCTCCGGTCCCGGAAATTGACATACGGCTGGGAGAGCGGTTTGCTGACCACATGCCCCTCCATAGCCGCACTACGGGACTTGAACATCTGAGGTCATCAGTCCCCTAGACTTAGAACTACTTAAACCTAACTAACCTAAGGACATCACACACATCCACGCCGTAGCCAGGATTCGAACCTGCGACTGTAGCTGCGGCTCGGTTCCGGACTGAAGCGCCTAGAACTGCTCGGCCACAGCGGCCGGCTATGAAGAATTCAGAAAACTCGGCACATGAAATGAGTGTCACTTCACAGTCCACGAATCAAGCAAAGAAATGATGACTTTGATACGATTCTTGACGAAAAATAAGAAATAGCACAGGCTATGTATTAAATCAAAAGAAACTGACAAACTGATTTGTGAAACGACTCCAAAATTCGTGAAGGATTGCAGCTTTCGATGCTTAATACAATGTCTAATGCTATACTTGGCATACTATCAGTTTAGAGAACACCACTCCTTTTTGTTTTCAGTAATGTATGCTGTAATCGTTAATTACATAAGCAGTTTACAATAAAACTAAGTTTTGGTTTCTAACTACATAGCCAGATCATTTTACATAATGCTGTTGTTATGTAGAAGCTTTAATTACGTAAACACCACTCCAGAAAAACTACTGACCAGCCTCCTGCTCCGACCTGATACCACAAAACTAGGCCACATCTCTGTTGAGCTGCTGGGGCAGCGTCTGTGAAATACGGTTCATGTAGGGTTGCCGGGTTTTAAAACACACGCCTTTCCTAGCTGTCCTTATTCCCGATTCCTCCAGCTACATGCAGGTGACATTAACTTCCAAGGAGCAATATTGAAACTTCAGACATGTAATTCACTGTCTAGTTTTATGGCATTACGGTTCTTCTTCTTCGTTTAGTTTGCTTCAGACATGCCTCTCCATGAACCCTTTTCAATCTCTTTTACTAAATAGAAGAACATGGTATCATAGGTTTGGAGTTTACATGTTGTGCAAGCTGCAGTTAGTCTCAACACCTACTGTTCTCCTTGTGATAGAAGTGAAACTGTCGAAAGACAAAATATAACGTGTCTGGTACTTGAGATGCTTGATGGATTGTCTGATAAAGGTAACTGACTTGTTTGCTACATAAATCTGATGCACGTCACGTGCAAACGCTCTCCAAAGACGGCCTTATCTGATAAGCGACCTAAATTAGGCGAAACTACACAGTTTTTATGGTATGTTCGTTTTCTAATCTTTCTCACTTCATATGTCAGTAACTGATACTGTGTCAGTCTTCTTTCAAAATAATGAATTTACAGAAAGAAACTTTGGCGCTGGAGCTGAGTGTGTGCACGCTCCGCTGCAGAGAGAAAATTTTCGTTTTGGAAACATCCACCAGAATGTGGCTAAGCCATCTCCCCGCAGCATCCTTTCTCCCAGCAGTGCCAGTCTTCCAAATTTCGCAGGAGATCCGTTGGTAGGTTGATTCGAGAGAAGGGGCCAAACAACGACGTCATCGGTCCGATCGGATTAGGGAAGGATGGGGGAGAAACTCGGTCGTGCATTTCACAGGAACCATCCCGGTGTTTACCTGAAGCGATTGAGGGAAGTCATGGAAAACCTAAGTAGGCATGGCCAGACGCGGGTTTGAACTATTGTCCTCCCGAGTACGAGTGCAGTGTCCTAACCATTGCGTCAAATCGCTCAGTTTCACAGGAGAGCTTCTGTGAAGTCTGGAAGGTGTGGGACGAGCTACTGCCGGAAGTGAGGCTGTGAAGGCGGGGCGCGAGTCGTGCTCGGATAGTTCAGTCGGCAGATCACTTGCCCGCGAAACGCAAACGTCCCGAGTTCGAGTCTCTCTTAGCGCACAATTTTAATCTACCAGGATGCTTCAACGAATTTATCCTGCAGTACGTGTTTTTCTTCTAGAAGTCGTCAGTAGCTTGGGGAGGGACGTGATGGTGGACAGTTCTAGGATACTGTTCAGGATGTGACTCGGTACCCGGTCTGCAGTATGCAGAGGGGAGTGGGGGAGTTGAGCACTGTGCAGGCAGACGCTGCGGTCCTCCCCCCACCTCGCCTCTCTGAGGCCAGTGGTTGCCTCTCGTCTGCTGCCAGAGAGGGGTTGCTCAACCAGGCACGGTACTGTCTAGCGCTGTTGATAAAATATCTATATATTGATATATTTTCCTATAATATATCTATATACAGGTACTTTCCATGTTAGAGCTCATTTTATTACTTCTCTTCAAATCGCATTAATCATGGAATGGAAACACACAGCAACAGAACGGACCAGCGTGACTTCAAACACTTTGTTACAGGAAATGTTCAAAATTTCCTCCGTTAGCGAGGATACATGCATCCACCCTCCGTCGCACGGAATCCCTGATGCGCTGATGCAGCCCTGGAGAATGGCGTATTGTATCACAGCCGTCCACAATACGAGCACGAAGAGTCTCTACATTTGGTACCGGGCTTGCGTAGACGAGAGCTTTCAAATGCCCCCATAAATGAAAGTCAAGAGGGTTGAGGTCAGGAGAGCGTGGAGGCCACGGAATTGGTCCGCCTCTACCAATCCGTCGGTCACCGAATCTGTTGTCGAGAAGCGTACAAACACTTGGACTGAAATGTGCAGGAGCTCCATCGTGCATGAACGACATGTTGTGTCGTACTTGTAAAGGCACATGTTCTAGCAGCACAGGTAGAGTATCCTGTATGAAATCGTGATAACGTGCTCCATTGAGCGTAGGTGGAAGAACGTGGGGCCCAATCGAGACATCACTAACAATGCCTGCGCAAACGTTCACAGAAAATCTGTGTCGATAACGTGATTGCACAATTGCGTGCGGATTCTCGTCAGCCTACACATGTTGATTGTGAAAATTTACAATTTGATCACGTTGGAATGAAGCCTCATCCGCAAAGAGAACATTTGCACTGAAATGAGGATTGACACATTGTCGGATGAACCATTCGCAGAAGTGTACCTGTGGAGGCCAATCAGCTGCTGATAGTGCCTGCACACGCTGTACATGGTACGGAAACAAGTGGTTCTCCCGTAGCACTCTCCATACAGTGACGTGGTCAACGTTACCTTGTACAGCAGCAACTTCTCTGACGCCGACATTAGGGTTATCGTCAACTGCACGAAGAATTGCCTCGTCCATTGCAGGTGTCCTCGTCGTTCTAGGTCGTCCCCAGTCGCGAGTCATAGGCTGGAATGTTCCGTGCTCCCTAAGACGCCGATCAATTGCTTCGAACGTCTTCCTGTCGGGACACCTTCGTTCTTGAAATCTGACTCGATACAAACGTACCGCGCCACGGCTATTGCCCCGTGCTGATCCATACATCAAATGGCCATCTGCCAACTCCGCATTTGTAAACATTGCACTGACTGCAAAACCACGTTCGTGATGAACACTAACCTGTTGATGCTACGTACTGATGTGCTTGATGCTAGTACTGTAGAGCAATGAGTCGCATGTCAACACAAGCACCGAAGTCAACATTACCTTCCTTCAATTGGGCCAACTGGCGAGGAAGTACAGTACATACTGACGAAACTAAAATGAGCTCTAACATGGAAATTAAACGTTTCCGGACACATGTCCACATAACATCTTTTCTTTCTATGTGTGTGAGGAATGTTTCCTGAAAGTTTAGCCGTACATTTTGTAACACCCTGTATATCGGCAAATATCTGCACCGAGATCAACACATCGATATCGAAATGGCAATATCGAGCGCCGAAATTTTTCTTTAGTGTTTTTTTTTTTGGCAATTTTCGGTAGATATTTGAAATTATTTTTTCGAAATCGCAGTAGAACGTAATTTTACTTTCATTGTGTGAAGAAGACTTGCTACTTTTTCAGCTTTCGTCACGACCAATCTTTCTCTTTGAATGTGTGAAGCAAGTATAGGTGGCTCAAAAAAGGAGTCCTTTGTAGGGTTGGTGGGGGAGTGAAAGTGTTAATGGAATAATAAGATTTCCGATGCGAAGAAACAGCATACCAGTTGCGTTAGAAAACAATTTTTAGCCCATCTAGTGTGCTATGTCTTCCCATCCGCATTCTTCAAAAACAACTGCTGAAAACGATGAATAAAAATCTAAACGACAAGACTTCTATTTGCGGCGGGTGGAGACGTGTGGGGAGAAATCGGCGCTACCAACAGAAAATGCAACATTTAACTTCACCACGCAATTTTGACATTACAGCTGCTGGGTCGTTGGCAGAAATGAGAAAAACAGGGAAGTCGACATGAAGTGGTCCTGACAAACCCGATATGTGACGAAACCCAACGATGGACCCATCGGACACCTTTTATAGTGCCACCTACGTGCAGTTACCATTGTTAGCAACGTGGTTATCGCCAAGCGCGAACGTGCATCGTTCTCCTTTCAGTTTTTGCCCTAAGGGGGATAAGCAGACTACTAGCTTGTTGTTGTTGTTGTTGTTGTTGTTGTTGTAGTCTTCAGTCCTGAGACTGGTTTGATGCAGCTCTCCATGCTAATCTATCCTGTGGAAGCTCCTTCATCTCCCAGTACCTACTGCAACCTACATCCTTCTGAATCTGCTTAGTGTATTCAACTCTTGGTTTCCCTCTACGATTTTTACCCTCCACGCTGCCCTCCAATACTAAATTGGTGATCCCTTGATGTCTCAGGACATGTCCTACCAACCGATCCCCTCTTCTTGTCAAGTTGTGCCACAAACTTCTCTTCTCCCCAATCCTATTCAATACCTCCTCATTAGTTACGTGATCTACCCATCCAATCTTCAGCATTCTTCTGTAGCACCACATTTCGAAAGCTTCTACTCTCTTCTTGTCCAAACTATTTATCGTCCATGTTTCACTTCCATACATGGCTACACTCCATACAAATACTTTCAGAAACGACTTCCTGACACTTAAACCTATACTCGATGTTAACAAATTTCTCTTCTTCAGAAACGCTTTCCTTGCCATTGCCAGTCTACATTTTATATCCTCTCTACTTCGACCATCATCAGTTACTTTGCTCCCCAAATAGCAAAACTCCTTTACTACTTTAAGTGTCTCATTTCCTAATCTAATTCCCTCAGCATCACCCGACTTAATTCGACTACATTTCATTATCCTTGTTTTGCTTTTGTTGATGTTCATCTTATATCCTCCTTTCAAGACTTGTTGACGTACAGAATATCTAATAATGAATCTATACTTAAATGTAGAGCTCTAGAACCGACCGTATATTTACAATTTACAGATGATTTTTTTATAGCCCAGCAAGTCGATATCTATTCGATCCATATATCGATACTTGCTTTCAATATATCGCGAGCCGATAATAATACATTTCTTAAGAAAGCAAAGTATCGGATTCGCTACATTTTCAAAAATATCGGCACTCCCAGTTCTGACAGCTGAAGAACGCTCTTCACTTTTCTGGAAGCGGCTGCACAGGTACTAGATAGTGAAGTGTCAGTTTTTTGGAAAATTTCCGTATGTCAGCAATTCGCGGCATAAACATCTTCAAATTTTTTATTTCAAGTATTTTTACTTGCAATTTGTTACTAAAAAGAAGATAAAAAGCGCCACGGAGGCAACTGTGACGTTCAGTTTAGTAATGGGAAACACTGAAAGACAAGTCAACGTACTTTCAATGTACTTCTGGGCCAAGAAAAAGTTTTCCAGATTGTGACACAATGCAGTGTTGCCGAACTCCCAGAAAAATAGGTGTGTGCTATGGGGAAAGGATGTATTATACACGTATTTGCATGAACCGAGTAGGAAAAAGGAGAACAAAACAGCAAGTTGTAACAGCTCCTATTACACTTCAACACATAAATAATCCAAGTTTGTGAAGTGTTGCCTGTAGCGTACTTATTTGTGGAAAGTGCTCAGCCGGCCGGAGTGGCCGTGCGGTTCTAGGCGCTACAGTCTGGAACCAAGCGACCGCTACGGTCGCAGGTTCGAATCCTGCCTCGGGCATAGATGTGTGTGATGTGCTTAGGTTAGTTAGGTTTAAGTAGTCCTGGGTTCTAGGGGACTGATGACCTCAGAACTTAAGTCCCATTGTGCTCAGAGCCATTTGAACCATTTTGAACCTTATCTTAAGGTTTGCCTCCATTATCAAGTGCAACGTCAAGTATCTGTCTGCTGCCTTTAGCTTTCCTTAGAGCTAAAAGCTAAACCACAGTATTACGTCCCCAGCTGCACGTCTCCGAAGTTCTTCAGACTGTTGGGACTGCACCATGTGGACCCAAACGCTGAAGCAGTACTCTAGAATGGGTCGCACAGTAGTGTCGCAGGCGTTATCGTTAACAGATAATCAGCACCTTTCGAGAACGTTCCCATCACATCTAACTCCCCCATTGGCCGCCTCTACGAATAACTCTACGCGCTCGGCCCACCTCATACCACTTCTTGCAAGGGAAACTCCCTGTCTCACCCCCTCACATTTACAATATGTGATCAAAAGTATGTGGACACACCCAAAACATACGTTTTTCGTATTAGGTGCATTGTCCTGCCACCTTCTGACAGGCACTCCATATCAGCGACCTCAGTACATCTACATCTACATCTACATTGATACTCCGCAAGCCACCCAACGGTGTGTGGCGGAGGGCACTTTACGTGCCACTGTCATTACCTCCCTTTCCTGTTCCAGTCGCGTATGGTTCGCGGGAAGAACGACTGTCTGAAAGCCTCCGTGCGCACTCTAATCTCTCTAATTTTACATTCGTGATCTCCTCGGGAAGTATAAGTAGGGGGAAGCAATATATTCGATACCTCATCCAGAAACGCACCCTCTCGAAACCTGGCGAGCAAGCTACACCGCGATGCAGAGCGCCTCTCTTGCAGAGTCTGCCACTTGAGTTTATTAAACATCTCCGTAACGCTATCACGGTTACCAAATAACCCAGTAACGAAACGCGCCGCTCTTCTTTGGATCTTCTCTATCTCCTCCGTCAACCCGACCTGGTACGGATCCCACACTGATGAGCAACACTCAAGTATAGGTCGAACGAGTGTTTTGTAAGCCACCTCCTTTGTTGATGGACTACATTTTCTAAGCACTCTCCCAATGAATCTCAACCTGGTACCCGCCTTACCAACAATTAGTTTTATATGATCATTCCACTTCAAATCGTTCCGTACGCATACTCCCAGATATTTTACAGAAGTAACTGCTACCAGTGTTTGTTCCGCTATCATATAATCATACAATAAAGGATCCTTCTTTCTATGTATTCGCAATATATTACATTTGTCTATGTTAAGGGTCAGTTGCCACTCCCTGCACCAAGTGCCTATCCGCTGCAGATCTTCCTGTATTTCGCTACAATTTTCTAATGCAGCAACTTCTCTGTATACTACAGCATCATCCGCGAAAAGCCGCATGGAACTTCCGACACTATCTACTAAGTCATTTATATATATTGTGAAAAGCAATGGTCCCATAACACTCCCCTGTGGCACGCCAGAGGTTACTTTAACGTCTGTAGACGTCTCTCCATTGATAACAACATGCTGTGTTCTGTTTGCTAAAAACTCTTCAATCCAGCCACAAAGCTGGTCTGATATTCCGTAGGCTCTTACTTTGTTTATCAGGCGACAGTGCGGAACTGTATCGAACGCCTTCCGGAAGTCAAGAAAAATAGCATCTACCTGGGAGCCTGTATCTAATATTTTCTGGGTCTCATGAACAAATAAGGCGAGTTGGGTCTCACACGATCGCTGTTTCCGGAATCCATGTTGATTCCTACATAGTAGATTCTGGGTTTCCAGAAATGACATGATACGCGAGCAAAAAACATGTTCTAAAATTCTACAAGAGATCGACGTAAGAGATATAGGTCTATAGTTTTGCGCATCTGCTCGACGACCCTTCTTGAAGACTGGGACTATCTGTGCTCTTTTCCAATCATTTGGAACCCTCCGTTCCTCTAGAGACTTGCGGTACACGGCTGTTAGAAGGGGGGCAAGTTCTTTCGCATAGTCGTTAGACATCGTAACAGAGCAGAATGGGGTGCTCCGCAGAACTCACGCACTTCGAACGTGGTCAGGTGATTGGGTGTCACTTGGGTCATACGTCTGTACGCGAGATTTCCACACTCCTAAGCATCCCTAGGTCCACTGTTTCTGATGTAGTACAGAAGTGGAAACGTGAAAGGACACGTACAGCACGAAAGCGTACAGGCCGACCTCGTCTGTTGCCTGACAGAGACCGCCGACAGTTTAAGAGGGTTGTAGTGTGTAATAGGCAGACATCTATCCAGACCATCATAAGGGAATTCAAAACTGCATCAGAATCCACTGAAAGTATTATAATAGTTAGACGGCAGGTGAGAAAACTTGGAATTCATAGTCGAGCGCCTGCTCATAAGCCACACATGACGCCAGTAAATGCCAAACGACGCCTCGCTTGGTGCAAGGAGCGTAAACATTAGACGATTGAACAGTGGAAAAACGTTGTGTGAACTGAGGAATCACGATAAACAATGTGGCGATCCGATGGCAGGGTATGGGTATGGCGAATATATGGTGAACGTCAATTGCCAGAGTGTGTAGTGCCAACAGTAAAATGGCAGGGGGGGGGGGGGAGGGGGAGCAGTGGTGTTATGGTGTAGTCGTGTTTTTCATGGAGGGGGGCATGCACCCCTTGTTGTTTTGCGTGGCACTATCACAGCACAGGTCTACATTGATGTTTTAAGCACCTTCTGCTTTCCCACTGTTGAAGAGCAATTCGGGGATGGCGCTTGCATCTTTCAACATGATCTAGCAACTGTTCATAATGCACGGCCTGTGGCGGTTACACGACAATAACACCCCTGTAATGACTGGCCTGCACAGGGTCCTGACCTGAACCCTACAGCACACCTCTGGGATGTTTTGGAACGCCGACTTCGTCCCAGGCCTCATCGACCGACAGCCATACCTCTCCCCACTGCAGCACTCCGTGAAGAATGGGCTGTCATTCCCTAAGAAACCTTCCAGCACCTGCTGGAACGTATGCCTGCGGAAGTGGAGGCTGTAATCAAGACTAAGGGTGGGCCAACACCATATTAAATTCCAGCATTACCGATGGAGGGCGCCACGAACTTGTAAGACCTTTTCAACCAAGTGTCCGGATACTTCTGATCAGATAGTGTATTGGTAATGTGACCCAGTGGACAGCGCGTCAAAAGCTGAACACAGGTCAAGCGTAAAAAAACAGGAAAAAGGTGCACTGGACTGTGAAAAAAGAAGCAAAACAGAAACAGCGAACGGTCCAAGTTCGACATGTGCACCATCAGCTGCAAGAATCACGGCGTCGTGGTTGTTTGATCACCGTGTTCATATACGAAGCTGGATTTCTGTGTTCAAATGTCCTTCGTGCCCCATATTTTTTTTCACAAAATTACGAACTGTCTGCCCGGTCATTAACATGTTTGCTCACCGTATTCAAATTTCCATCTGTGTTGTGGTGTAACGTCCGTTTCCAATAGCGAAGTATAAGGAAGGGACCTACAGACACACGTATCTCCTACTTATTCTACACAAATATCACGTGTTATGACTCATTTGTTCCATTTTGCAAGTTTTGGCTCGTCCTTTGTTGTAACATAGTTCACACACATTTATGTGATGTTTTTATTTCTGTGAGAGGTCTACGCAGCATCTCGCTTGCTTTTACTATTCATCACATTTACTTGCGACGGTAATATATTTTTATCTCGTTACTCATGTTCTACAACCAATATGCAGGGTGTTACAAAACGGTACGGCCAAACTTTCAGCAAACATTCCTCACACACAAATAAAGAAAAGATGTTACGTGGACATGTGTCCGGAAACGCTTAATTTCCATGTTAGAGCTCATTTTAGTTTCGTCAGTATGTACTGTACTTCCTCGATTCACCGCCATCATTTCATACGGGATACTCTACCTGTGCTGCTAGAACATGTGCCTTTACAAGTACGACACAACATGTGGTTCATGCACGATGGAGCTCCTGCACATTTCACTCGAAGTGTTCGTACGCTTCTCAACAACAGATTCGGTGACCGACGGATTGGTAGAGGCGGACCAATTCCGTGGCCTCCACGCTCTCCTGACCTCAACCCTATTGACTTTCATTTATGGGGGCATTTGAAAGCTCTCGTCTACGCAACCCCGGTACCAAATGTAGAGACTCTTCGTGCTCGTATTGTGGACGGCTGTGATACAATACGCCATTCTCCAGGGCTGCATCAGCGCATCAGGGATTCCGTGCGACGGAGGGTGGATGCACGTATCCTCGCTAACGGAGGACATTTTGAACATTTCCTGTAACAAAGTGTTTGAAGTCACGCTGGTACGTTCTGTTGCTGTGTGTTTCCATTCCACGATTAATGCGATTTGATGAGAAGTAATAAAATGAGCTCTGACATGGAAAGTAAGCGTTTCCGGACACATGTCCACATAACATATTTTCTTTCTTTGTGTGTGAGGAATGTTTCCTGAAAGTTTGGCCGTACCTTTTTGCAACACCCTGTATAGAATGGCAACTGCCCCAAGACTACAGAAGGAGAACAGGCACGTCGATGAGCGGATGGAAAGTTCATAATTTTATGAGAAAGAAATGAGGCACCAGGGAGGTTTCAACACGGATCTTCCGCTATGGAGTCCAACACCGTGGTCACACAACCACGACGCCATGTTTATCGGAATTTGCAGTATCTTGCATATTTTGAGCTTGGACCATTCACTGTTTCTACTTCGTTTTTTTTTCATATTTCATTACATCTTCGTCCTGCTTCCATGCTTGATCTGTAATCTGTTTTTGACGGGCTATCCACAGGGTCGTTTTATTAGTGAATCTGAGTGGGGTGCGATAGGGCGTTTCCATTGTTAGTATTACACCCGAGTATTAATGCAATGTGAAAGGCTTTAAGAGTTCACACTGATTTTGTAATCGGATAACGTACGAGATTATCTCATCTTTACTATCATTTTAGTTCCGTTAGTAGACATTTAAATAGAGCTTTAATTCAGTGTAACAAAGCACATTAGCATGAAAGTCTTTCTGTGTTTCGTTTACATCTGCTAACAACAACCCGTTCCTCTAGAGAAAGACCTCATCTAAGAACGCAGTAATCCTGTGTTATAAGACGTAGATGTATGTTGAGATACTTTTGAATACATTACGGGAAAGGCAGTGATCAATGTCTTACAAATATTTACTATTAAAAACAGTCTTGATCACGATTTATTTATCAAGGTGACTCGTTTCGACCACTACTGTGGTCATCTTCAGACCATTGAGACTGGTTTGTTGGAGTGATTCTCCAACAGAAAGAGGTTCCTACTCAATGGCCAGAAGATGACCACAGTAGTGGTCGAAACCGGTCACCTTGATAAATAAATCATGATCAAGACTGTTTTTAATAGTAAACATGTTGAGATAATTGCGGTCGTTTTTTTCTCTCTCGCTTCTCACACGCAATGGAACTTTGGTTTATATTGAGCATTTCATATTCATTATAACGCTCTTGGTACAATCAGTTAAGTATTAATTGAGATAATGACAAATTTCCGAATCTAACCTTTACAATAATGACCCTATTATTAGTTAAAAGAGAGATACTACGTGAATGCATTTAGAGAATGCAGAAAGAGAGTATCTGCCTGTTCACTTGTGTCTGGAGTTCTTGTGATAAATCCGTGAAAGACATTAAATGTGTTTCACGTGAATGAATTTTCACACAGCGAGTATTCGGAGGGGTAAAACACTGAACAAGTATTCAGGAAGACGTAGGTTTAAACTCCCCGTCCATTCATCCACATTTAGGTCTTCCTCGGTTTCCCTAGATCAGTTAAGACTTGTACCCATCTCACTGGTTCTTATAGATTCTGGTGCCTTCAACAAGAAAGATTCATCCATTTACGGGAATGGCAGAGTATATACAGTAAAAATAAGAAAACCGATATATCACTCCCCAATCGGAGCTAGTATCTTAACTGTAATGGTTCCACTGTCTACAGGATAGTGCACCACACTTTAAATAACAGTAACTCGTAGGAGGTATACTGTATGAACAGGCTCTAACAGCACTGCAATACAAAGGTGAAAAGCAGCATCGTACAATGTACGAGGGTCACTCCAAAAGAAATACACACTATTTTTTTAAAAAAAAATCCATCTTTTATTCTACATGTTTGAAAGTTTTACAGTGTGTAGATACATCCTTTAGGAACAATATTTTCATTTCTCCACATACTTTCCATCCCTCTCAACTGCCTTACGCCATCTTGGAACCAGCAACTGTATACCCGCATGGTAAAATCCTGGACCAACCTGTTGGAGCCACTCTGTGGCAGCGTGCACGAGAGAGTCATCATCTTCAAACCTTTTTCCACGAAGAGAGTCTTTCAGTTTCCCAAAGAGATGATATTCACATGGGGCCAGGTCAGGACTGTAAGGCGGGTGTCTGTGTTGTCCATCCGAGTTTTGTGATCGCTTCCAAGTTTTTTTGACTGACATGTGGCCGTGCATTGTCGTGCAACAGCAAAACATCCTGCTTATGCCGATGTGGTCGAGCTTGAAGTTTCTTCAGTGTCGTCACATATGCATCAGAATTTATGGTGGTCCCACTTGGCACGATGTCCACAAGCAAGAGAGAGTCCTTCAGAATCGAAAAACACCGTAGCCATAACTTTTCCAGCAGAAGGTGTGGTTTTGAATTTTTTTTCTTGGGTGAATTTGCACGATGCCACTTCATTGATTGACTCTTCGTCTCTGGTGAAAAATGATGGAGCCATGTTTCATCACCTGCCACAATTATTCCATGAAATTCATCTCCACCATTCTTGTACTGTTCCAAAAGTTCACTGCATACCGTTTTTGTTGTTTCTTTGTGAGCCACTGTCAACACCCTGGGAACCCACCTGGCACAAACCTTTTTTAACGCCAACACTTTCAGTATTCTATAAATACTTACTTCCCCTATCCCAACGTAGCGTGACAATTCGTTCACTGTGATGCACCTGTCAGCAGTCACCAATTCGTTAACTCTCTGCACATTGTCTGCAGTGTGTGCAGTACGAGGCCTGCCGCTGCGAGGACAATCCTCAATATTGCCGTGCCCGCTTTCATCACGTAACCTGCTTGCCCACCGACTAACTGTACTGCGATCGACAGCAGCATCTCCGTACACCTTTTTCAACCTCTTGTGGATGTTTCCCACTGTCTCATTTTCATAGCACAGGAATTCTATGACAGCACGTTGCTTCTGACGAACGTCAAGTGTAGCAGCCATCTTGAAGACATGCTGTGATGGCGCCACTCACAGTAAGAGGTTGAACTAAGTTTGAAAACAAGTGGGAATGATGTATGTACACACTGTAAAACTTTCACACATGCAGAATGAAAACTGTATTTTTACAAAAATAGTGTGCATTTCTTTTGGAGTGACCGTCGTAGCTCACTCTCATAATACTACGATAAGTTGTACTGACAATACCTTGCCTACACTCGACGTCGTAATCTGTGTGACTTGAAATAATCGTCTGTACTAACACTTTGACGTCACGTAGGATTTAATGTTCAGCTTCTCAAGCTATAAATCACGCTACAGTTCGCTACGGCATCACTATGTAGAAAACGATGGACACAATAACACTTTTCGTGGTATAAATCGGTCAGTGGTAGCTATCTGGTTATTAATTACAACAACGCATCTATCAGGATTCACTAGATTCGAAAGATAAACTACCACAAAAACTAGTACCAGTCAACGGAAAAATAATAAATGCGAGAGTCCACGGGGAGTAGGAATGATACGTTTACTTTACCAATAACAACAACCTATAGCGATGCTTACTCTGTATACTCTGGCAACACGACTAAACACTTTCTCAACAACACAGGTACCAAGAACGACAGTTTCGTATATAACAGATGAATACTGCATGTAAATCCGTTGCCTCTTGTAGCATCTCCTCTTTTAAAGCTTTAAAGAGTTATCGTGTATACAAGCAATCAGTGTGAACATTATAAAGTTTTACACTGACAATGCAAAGATGTAATTTAATATTTTTTATCTTTCATTGTCAATCAACGATAACTTCTATCGGTGGCGCTTTGCTACAACAACATTGTTAACTCTATTGAAATGTCATCTTAATTAACTATTTCGTCAATCTCAACCTTTCATGATTAAATAGAATAAATTTCCATTTATAATTAACGATTTTTCAATAAAAAGTAAACTTGTTTTCCCCATCTAAATAAATATTAATTGTCTTTCGTTTCGTTGCAAGCTACTAACTTCTCTTTAGGGTTTTAATTTCTTTGAACTTTGCTTCTACTAATATGTCCTTTGGCTTTATTTTGATACGAAAAGATATTAGTCTGCTTTGAAATAAACTTCTGAATATTTTTCTTGTAAAAGTTTAGAGATAAACGACAAGTCGATACTAACTTCTTCAGTTTGAAACAATTAATTCTGTACTTCGTGCAATTAATTCGTTTACAGTTAAAACTCGGCGTTTTACATTACATGCGCTAGTTCTCTATTCAAAACCCCACTAAGCACAAACGTAATTTAAAAAATTAAACAACAAAACTGTCACCGCCACTTTTCAACTATATGAACTTTAAATAATCAACCGAAGCTTAACTACTTCAGCCGTTGACTTCCGCGCCCATTAATATTTAAAACTCAAAACACAACATTCGGCGATCTCTTTTAGATACAATTAGCATGTTCTCTAATAAATAGTTCTTGATTTGTCGTTTAGGGGCAAAGGAAAAAACTATCAAATTCTCAATAAACTTCCGACTGTTTCTCAATAAATAACTATTGCATAGGACGACCGTTCTCTTTAATATGGACTACACATTCAGTGCATCCAACGAGATTTCAGGAATATACTGTCTTACGACACTCACGCCTCACACAATAAATAATAACCAAATACGGCTACGTCACTACTCTATAGTGCTAGCGTACACCTATAGAACTACAATAACCCTTTCCACCCGAACCCACACGATCGTGCGGGTCCGGTTTTTATTTTTTTACGACAAACTGAATCTCTTGCCTTGCTACCAACCGCCCTGCAACGATCGTGCAGGTTGTGCGCTACGCGTTTCTCACGTTTATGTTGTCATTCGGCGCCAACAGATTGCAGCACATGTTGTTGAAGTTGATCGAGAAGTGAACATTATGCCAGCGCCTGATTAGTAGCTCATAATTAAGTTAAATTGAATTGTTTCGGCGATTTGCTGTATATGGTTATTTGTAATAGTGTGTACAACGATGTGATATTGATAATCATTAGTAACTTCATATCTTTGCACAGTAATTGTGCGTTAAATTTGTACTAGCACGATTGCGCGGGTTAGGAGTTGACTGTGTAACTCCATCCTCGAGTGGGTGTTGTTGATTGTGTCATTGGCCTTCCTATATTACTGCTTTTCATACAGTTTTGAATGGGAAAGTTTTTATGCACATTCCCGTTATTGTATGCAGGTTTATCAGACAATCAAATCCGTTCTGTATTAGAGGATTCGGATCTGAGTGGCATTTCGTCAGATGAAGACGACGTGTTTGTTCCTTCTCCTGCAAATATTCAGCAGGCAGACTACTCGACTGATGCTGATTTGAGTGCTGAAGGAATTCCTGAAGAGTGCAGGAGTTCAAACAGTGTCACAGAAGGTGTCAGACCATGCTTTTTCGGAGATCAAGTTTTCTTCAGAAGTTTCATCCATCAAACATTAATTACAATGCTGTTGAGGTCAGTGACAAAGAGATGCGATCTGATTTACCTATTTCGTGTATCATTCCCATTTTCTTCACCAATTGGAACTCCTGCTGAATATTTCTGTTAATATTTCAGTGAAAGGTTTATGAAGAGGCAGTGAAATATACAAATATGTATAGTGTTGCAAAGACAGGGAAATCCCTAGGGACTACAGCTCATGAACTGAAAGTGTTTTTTGGGATAAATTTAACGATGGCGTGCATGAGGTATCCTAGGCTACCCATGTACTGGAAGGAATCTATTTCTTTATCAGCTTTTAGTGACACTATGTCTAGAGACCAGTTCCTTGCGCTCAGGAATAATGTGCCCTTTGTTGATACTATGAAACCACCTGAAGAGGCTAAAACTAATAGACTGTGGAAATTTCAGCCAGCGATCGACACAGTAAGAAGAAGATGTCACAGTTTGCCTCGTAGCTTTAACTACTACAGTATTGACAGCTGAAGAGTTTGAAACACCATTAGATGATACGTTAAGCACCTCCACAAAGGAAAAAGTTTACAAACCCCATCCGAAACCAGGTTTGGAGAGGCGATATGATGGGTATGATCACTGGCCGACAGTGGATGATATTTTGTCACCACAAACATGTCAGTATGAGTGCTGCAGTTCCAGAACAAAGACAAAGTGCATAAAATGCAATCAGTACTTATGTCTTGCAAAAGGAAAGGATTGTTTCAAATTATTTCACGAAAAGTGAAGCAGTCTGAACCATGACCTTGTGTTACAAAATAAATAAATAAAAATTATTATTAATTTTTTTGCCACAGAATATGATTTACAATCTATGTAATATTTTTTATAATAACTAATAAATAAAAGTAATGAAAGAATAATTTTTTATTGATAACTGTTCCTCAGGTAACTTATAATATCAAACAAATAGCATGAAGTCAGAGAATAATTTTGGTGAAATAAAACCTGACCCTCCGATTGTGCTAGTTGTTTTCCCGCTACATTTTGTATGGAAGAGTTTTTTTATTATTTTTCCCAGTGTCTACTATGCCCAAGTGTACAGAGAATTCAACTTTATTCACCATTTTAAAAAAAAAAAAAAAAAAGGTGTTCAGGTTGGAAAAGGATAATAGAATACAACGCGACTATCCCTTAGTGTGTGCTTTTATCATCAACCACGAAATAACTAAACGACTCTGCATGAACTTTTCTTTTCATATATACCATCCAGGGCTATAAACACAAAATTAAACAGGGGTAATGCACGAGTAGGTTTAATAATGAATAGGAAAATAGGAATGCGGGTAAGCTACTACAAACAGCATAGTGAACGCATTATTGTGGCCAAGTAGATACGAAGCCCACGCCTACCACAATAGTACAAGTTTATATGCTAACTAGCTCTACAGATGACGAAGAGAATGATGAAATGTATGATGAGATAAAATAACTTATTCAGATAGTGAAGGGAGACGAAAAAATAATAGTCATGGGTGACTGGAACTCGATAGTAGGAAAAGGAAGAGAAGGAAACGTAGTAGGTGAATATGGAATGGGATTAAGGAATGAAAGAGGAAGCTGCCTGGTAGAATTTTGCACAGAGCATAACTTAATCATGTCTAACACTTGGTTCAAGAATCATAAAAGATTGTTGTATACATGAAAGAAGCCTGGATATACTGGAAGGTCTCAGGTAGATTATATAATGGTAAGACAGATATTCAGGAACCAGGTTTTAAATTGTAAAACATTTCCAGGGGCAAATGTGGACTCTGACCACAATCTATTGGTTATGAACTGTAGATTAAAACGGAAGAATCTGCAGAAAGGTGGGAATTTGAGGAGATGGGACCTGGATAAACTGAAAGAACCAGTGGTCACAGAGAGCTTTACAGGGAGCATTAGCGAACGATTGACAGGAATGGGGGAAAGAAATACAGTAGTAGAAGAAAGGGTAGCTTTGAGAGATGAAATAGTGAAGGTAGCAGAGCGCCAAGTAGGTAAAAAGACGAGGGCTATCAGAAATCCTTGGGTAACAGAAGAGATAATGAACTTAATTCGTGAAAGGAGAAAATATAAAAATGCAGTAAATGAAACAGGCAAAAAGGAATACAAACGTCTCAAAAATGAGATCGACAGGAAGTGCAAAATGGCTAAGTAGGGATGGCTAGAGGACAAATGTCAGGATGTAAAGTCGCATATTACTAGGGGAAAGGTAGATACTGCCTACAGGAAAATTAAAGAGACCTTTGGAGAAAAGAGAACCACTTGTATGAATATCAAGAGCTCAGGTGGAAGCCCAGTTCTAAGCAAAGAAGGGAAAGCAGAAAGGTGGAAGGAGTATATAGAGGGTCTATACAAGGGCGATGTTCTTGAGGACAATATTATAGAAATGGAAGAAAATGTGGATAATGATGAAACAGGAGATATGATACTGGGAGACGAGTTTGGCAGAGCACTGAAAGACCTAAGTCGAAACAAGGCCCTGGGATTAGCCAACAATCCATTAGAACTACTGACAGCCTTGGGAGAGCCAGGCCTAACAAAACTCTACCATCTAGTAAGCAAGATGTATGAGACAGGCGAAATACCCTCTGACTTCAATAAGAATATAATAATTCCAATCCCAAAGAAAGCAAGTGTTGACAGATGTGAAAAGTACCGAACTATCAGTGTAATAAGCCACGGCTGCAAAATAATAACACGGTTTCTTTAAAGACGAATGAAAAAACTGGTAGAAGCCGACCTCGGGGAAGATCAGTTTGGATTCCGTAGAAATGTTGGAACACGTGAGGCAACACTGACCCTATGACTTATCTTAGAAAATAGATTAAGGAAAGGCAAACCTACGTTTCTAGCATTTGTAGACTTAGAGAAAGCTTTTGACAATGTTGACTGGAATACTCTCTTTCAAATTCTGAAGGTGGCACGGGTAAAATAAAGGGACTGAAAGGCTGTTTACAATTTGTACAGGAACCAGATGGCAGTTATAAGAGTCGACGGACACGAAAGGGATGCAGTGGTTGGGAAGGGAGTGAGACAGGGTTGTAGCCTATCCACGATGTTATTCAATCTGTATACTGAGCAAGCAGTAAAGAAAACAAAAGAAAAATTTGGAGTAGGTATTAAAATCCATTGAGAAGAAATAAAAACTTTAAGGTTCGCTGATGACATTGTAGTTCTGTCAGAGACAGCAAAGGACTTGGAAGAGCATTTGAACCGAACGGACAGTGTCTTGAAAAGAAGATATAAGATGAACATCAACAGAAGCAAAACGAGGATAATAGAATGAGGCTTAAAGTAGTAAATGAGTTTTGCTATTTGAGGAGCAAAATAACTCACGATGGTCGAAGTAGAGAGGATATGAAATGTAGACTGGCAATGGCAAGGAAAACGTTTCTGAAGAAGAGAAATTTGTTAATATCGAGTATAGATTTATGTGTCAGGAAGTCATTTCTGAAAGTATTTGTGTGGAGTGTAGCCATGTATGGAAGTGAAACGTGGACGATAAATAGTTTGGACAAGAAGAGAATAGAAGCTTACGAAATGTGGTGTTACAGATGAATGCTGAAGATTAGAATTGGAGAGAAGAGAACTTTGTGGCACAACTTGAGTAGAAGAAGGGATCGGTTGGTAGGGCATATTCTGAGGCATCAAGGAATCACCAATTTAGTATTGGAGGGCATCGTGGAGGGTAAAACTCGTAGAGGGAGACCAAGACACGAATACACTAAACAGATTCAGAAGGATGTAGATAGCAGTGGGTACTGGGAGATGAAGAAGCTTGCACAGGATAGAGTAGCATGGAGAGCTGCATCAAGCCAGTCTCTGGACTGAAGACCACAACAACAACATACACTATCCAACGGAAAATCTCCCACAATTATTGAAACATAGTTCGCCTACAAACGTGTGGCTATTAATCAACGTAACACACCATTAATCGCAAATCGGAGAAAGTAATCTCGCACTTCAATAAATCAGAGCGCTTCTTATACCTGTCGAGTCTACACTCTTCCTAAATCGGCGAAATAATCACTTTCTACACAAGTCGATAGTCTTCCCAAGCCGGCCGCGGTGGCCGTGCGGTTCTAGGCGCTGCAGTCCGGAACCGCGGGACTGCTACGGTCGCATGTTCGAATCCTGCCGCGGGCATGGATGTGTGTGATGTCCTTAGGTTAGTTAGGTTTAAGTAGTTCTAAGTCCTAGGGGACTGATGACCTAAGATCTTAAGTCCCATAGTGCTCAGAGCCATTGGAACCAATCTTCCCAAAATATCTTTCTAACGATTTAGAACTGCTTTGGACACGAGTTCTATCTCTGTTGCAGACTGAGTCACGTGTCGTACGTGCTAACCGATCTCGCCACACTCTTGAGATGACCTGTCTCGAGGCTCACCACTCGAACAATACTCGGATACTGAACCCAAACTCGAAAAGGACAAGCCATCAACCATTCTCTGGCAACTAACATACTACGCTAATTCTCTCTTTAACAATGAGTGTTTCTTCTTAGCAGTCGGCGACAAACGGTCGTAGTGGCCGGCTGTTCCGTAGTTGTTAGCTTTGCCGCACACCGCGATTTGGCAGTCGGCTGGCCGTTGCAAACTCGCTGACTCGACCGGACACAGCATTCCTGACAATTACAGATACAATATTTTAACACAAAGAGATATAAGGGAACTTTACAAACCTCATAACAAACTCCTCATTCACTGGAAACATTAAAGTCGATAATAAGTTGAGGCAATACAAACAAAGAGTGCGCTTTTTCCAGCTGCAGGCGGTTTCGGCGCATTACAGCAAACAATCCAAATCTTTCTTCACTCCTTAGACGAGTGATGTTCTATATATAAGTACAGATACCTGTCTCTTCCTTTCCCACTAGAATCCGAGATACATTTGCACTTACATTTCCCCGACAGTGGAGGCTCCTCGATACTTCGTTTTCCTTCCCGCTGCTCCACTCTCCCCTTCCCCACCCTATGATTAGGCACTCAGCACTCACCCATAGTTGAGGCTGGCCCTCCTCCCAAAAAATGGTTCAAATGGCTCTGAGCACTATGCGACTTAACTTCTGAGGTCATCAGTCGCCTAGAACTTAGAACTACTTAAACCTAACTAACCTAAGGACATCACACACATCCATGTCCGTGGCAGGATTCGAACCTGCGACCGTTGCGGTCGCTCGGCTCCAAACTGTAGCGCCTAGAACCGCTCGGCCACTCCGGCCGGCCCCTCGTCCCAATGCAGACCTCTAAACTACGCGGTTCTACAGGCCGTGCATAGTGCCTCACTTCATCCAAAGCACGCAGGATGTGAAAAATTATAGGCTGGTTTAACAAGTGTTGAATTCCGATAACTACGACTCACATATCAGCTTATCGGTTATTTGGAGTGTTTACTGTCAGATGTGAGATTGCTCAGTGCACTAAACTGTTTAGATAAATCCCACTTCACTACCATATCGCTCTTTGATGTATCATTTAATCATGTGTATAAATTTAGACTTGCATAAAGTACAGTATACAAAAAATTTAACTTCCTTAATTGGCTGGCATAAATAGGGGAGAATAATGATTTTTTCCTTTTTTACCAATGGCGTTATAGTTTAAATATGTATTATCGGAGCAGCACAAGCTAAATCTTTAGAATAAAATTTAGTTCTTGTTGATTCATTTCTGTTTCTTGAAATGGATACGAACCAGTACTTCCACAACTTCCGTATTCCGACTTTCTCCATAAGTCATGAAAAGAGACGATGTTCGTAGCACTGACACACACAGGAGCAGGGAGAGGGATTAAGCCCCATTCCAGGGCTCCGTATCAACAAAACCGTCGTACATCCGGGACAACATCCAGGCCAATACGTGACGTCATCAATGAGTACCACGTGCTTACCCATGCGCCTTGTAGGGGTGGAATAATTGGCTGTACCACATGCTGCGAACATCTAGATATCGATGGCCACCTGAAACACGACCAAAAAATTTCCGTTCGAAGGCAGTGCAGTTCAGAATCGGTATGCCAATAAGGCAAAATGGTCGTGAGCATTGAGGCAATCATTTCGCCGTCGCACCAGGTTTAACGCTAGGCGCAAATTGAAACGCGTATAGCCTCACAGGTTCAAATGGGACCGCGCAAACTGCGACGTGACGCGACTGGGACGCGATACGCGCCTGCGCCAGGTCGCGCTGCGTTGTGGTTGCGGCACAGTTTCTCGCGGGAAGGCAGTCCTGCCATATGCTCACGTCGGCATGGCGCATATGGGCGATGGAAGCATTGCCCATCCGAAAAATACGACTTTACTTGTACTGAATTTTATTGTCACTGAGTGGTGTTTCGTTTTTCACCGTGTAAGCGCTCCATCTCTTTTCGTTAGTACCTAATAGTATATTTTTGTTTTGTTTATTCTTTTGTCAAGAACAATGCACAGTTCAATAACTGGTGAGCCATTAGCTGCTGGAACTATATCTTCCGCTTCCACGATGCTTTCAGATCGTAAGAAAGGACAGACGATTCATCGTGAGGATAGTAAAGTAAAGAATATTACGAAATCATGTGATAAAGAATACAACAAAATCATGTGATCTAGGAGCAAGGGAGGAAAGTAAAACAAGGTTATCTTCCTACTGCCCGTTATGCGAACGTTTCTCTACGATCTGCTACAAAAAGTCCAAAAAGCGTAATATCCACAGCTATGACCCCTTTGTGCACCTCGTAAAAAGCGTCCAAGATGTGATGTACATAAGTTTCACTATCATTATTTGGATTTGGATGTAATAAGAGAGATCATACTATGTACATGTGGATGTCACATTTCCAGTGCAAGCTAGATACAGTCGAGAAGCCCTCACGAGTAACGATGTTTTTGATCAAAACATCATCCTGACGAGAAAAATCATTTCACAGGTTTCATACACATTATCAGCATTAATAATCTAATTATACAACAGGCTACACAAATGAAGTAGGGGTCGGTATTATTCCAAAAGTATCAGTATCCTGAAAGAGTGTGGTGACATTATATACTTACTTTGTTGAAATGTATTGCTGACAAAGGCAGACCTACCTACATGACAATGTTTTTAGAACGACGTGAATTCTTCCTCTCACAAAGTACACTTGGCTTCCACATTCCTGTCTCATGCATTATTCTCAGCTGCTGACGATACACTGACCATTGTGTTTTGCCACATACCAGTTGTTTACTTTTCTCAATAACAACTATTTTATTCCCATATCGCCATAGATAACAAGGTTCAATGTGTTTATGAACTGGCAAAGGACTCTCCTCCTTGTGTTACATCATCGCCAAACCCTCGTTTCGATGTCTCGAGCGGTTTAGAAGATATGAGGCAATTTTTGAGTGTTTTATTCCCGCGGGACTGAGATCGGGAGTGAACGCACTACATTGGGTCCATTTTCTCGAGATCGGAGACAGATAGACACCTCCTCTCAAGTCTCAACAAAGATTCAGTATGTTAGCTAAATTTCATACACAGCTTCATATGGTGTAATACGCACCAAACTGAAAATCATAGCGACCCCTATTTTTCATTGCAAACTTTTCGAAATTTGCCTAGTATCTTACTAAAACCTGTACATCACAATTAAGTATGATTATTAGTAAGACTGTGTGCACTTCGCCTCGAAGCTGACGTGTAACGCTACAAGTAAGGCAAAAATCAAATACTTTCACTGAATAATTTCTGTAAAATCATTCGGTAAGGTATCCGTTTAGTATAACGCCTTGTCCTGTTGTGTGAACTCCGTAAGGCTAGGCGCAAATTGAGACGCGTATAGCGCGTGCGGCGCGACGCTGGCAGCGCGCGTTTTTGTAACACCCTGTAGGGTCAAATGGGGCCGCGCAAACTGCGACGCGACGCGACTGGGACGCGACGCGCGCCTGCGCCAGGTCGCAGTGGTTGCGTCACAGTTTCTCGCGCGTGCCTCGCTAGCACCGTGGGAAATCTGAGGCGGGGAGCGGAAAAGTAGCCCGGCTATATGCTCACATCGGACCGGTGCATATCAGCAGTGGTAGTATTGCCCATACGATAAATTTTGCCTTACTGTGTACTGAATTTTATTGCCTTTGGGTAGTGTTTCATTTTTCGCCATTTAAACGCTCCAGCTTTCTTCGTTAGTACATTATACTTTTCTGTTATTTATATCTACATAGTTTTGTTTTGTTTTGTTTTTCTTCTGTCATGAAAAATGCATACTTCAGTAACTAATGAGCCATTGGCCTCTGGAATTGCAGCATACGCCTCCGGGATGTTTTCAGATCACAAGAAGGGTAAGAGGGTAGTGAATCAGGAAGCAAGGAATATTATAAAATCATGTGATTAAGAAGCAAGGCAGGAAAGTAAAGCAAGGTTATCTTCTCGCTGCCTAGTATGCTGGCGTATATGTACGATCTGTTACAAAAATTTAGAAAGGGATAGTCTCCACAGGTGTGATCCCTTTGTGCTTGTGGTAAAAAGCGTCCAAGATCTGAAGCATAGAAGTTTCACTGTGATTACTCTGATATGGATGTAATAATGTAATACGACACACTGCACTACATGCATGTGAACATCACATTTTCACTGCAAGCTAGAAGCAGTTGAAAAGCAGTCACAAATAACAATGTTTTAATTGAAAAGCATTTCAATTGTTGCATGCACATTATCAGCATTAATAAACTAATTATACAACAGGCTACACAAATGAAGAAAATGGTCGGCATTTTTGCGAAAGTAGGAATATCCTAAAAGAGTGTCATGATTAGATATACTTAATTTGTTGAAATGTACTGCTGACAAAGGCAGATCTACCTTCATGACAATGTTTCTCGAACTCCGGCTCACAAGGCAAGCTAGTGCATTCTACATCTACATCTACATCTACATTGATACTCCGCAAGCCACCCAACGGTGTGTGGCGGAGGGCACTTTACGTGCCACTGTCATTACCTCCCTTTCCTGTTCCAGTCGCGTATGGTTCGCGGGAAGAACGACTGTCTGAAAGCCTCCGTGCGCGCTCTAATCACTCTAATTTTACATTCGTGATCTCCTCGGGAGGTATAAGTAGGGGGAAGCAATATATTCGATACCTCATCCAGAAACGCACCCTCTCGAAACCTGGCGAGGAAGCTACACCGCGATGCAGAGCGCCTCTCTTGCAGAGTCTGCCACTTGAGTTTGTTAAACATCTCCGTAACGCTATCACGCTTACCAAATAACCCGGTGACGAAACGCGCCGCTGTTCTTTGGATCTTCTCTATCTCCTCCGTCAACCCGACCTGGTACGGATCCCACACTGATGAGCAATACTCAAGTATAGGTCGAACGAGTGTTTTGTAAGCCACCTCCTTTGTTGATGGACTACATTTTCTAAGCACTCTCCCAATGAATCTCAACCAGGTACCCGCCTTACCAACAATTAATTTTATATGATCATTCCACTTCAAATCGTTCAAATCATTCATATCGCGCGCATTATCCTCCGCTGCTGACAATACACTGACCATTGTGTTGTGCGACAGATCAATTGTTTATTTTTCTCAATATCAACTATTTTATTCGCGATCACACACTGTCAGTTTGGCAAGCCGTAGGTGAGTAACCAGTATCTGGCGAGTGCCTATCATTCCGCCTGAAGGAACGCTCGTCATTATTTTAATACTGCTCAGGTCAAGAGAAGGAGTAAAATCCTTTGGTAAGCTTCCATTCCAGTCGCTCATTGTTAAAAAAACGATGGGTTATGGGGATTCCACCAAAATTCCAACAGAATTGGCAATCTATTTTTGTGTGAGTTGTTAACCTTTTCTCATTTGGAGAAGCATCACCGTTTGTGAGTAACGGCCACATTTCTCTTGGTGACTAGTTTAATTGTAAGTCCTTTGTTACATTGTAATTTGCCAAACTCATCTCACTTAGCAGCTATTGTGACAGAATTCCGAAACGGAGTGCCTCATTAAACAAGTAATTGGCAATCACACAGCTCAATAGCTTACGAAAAACCTCCTAGTGTCGGTTTGCAATAACAAAAGAAGAAATTTCATGTTTATTTTCATACTAGAAAGCTCTTGTTTCGCTAGCTGTCGATAACTCTTAAAAAATTACAGTCACTGGAGTGAAATAAATGAAAAGGGAAGCATAAGTGGTGATATATCGCCATAGATAAGAAAGTTCCGTGTGTTTAAGAATTGGCAAAACACTCTCCTCCTTGTGTTCTATCATTCGCCAAACTTTCGTTTCGATGTCTCGAGCGGTTTAGGAGACATGAGAGATGTTGCGAGTATTTCATTCTCGCGGGCGTGAGATCGGAAGTGAGCGCAGATAGAGACCTCCTCCTAAGTCTAAACAAAAATTCAGCATGTTAGCTAAATTTCATACGCAGCAATATATGGTGTAATACGCACCAAACGAAAAATCATAGCGACCCCTATTTTTCATTGCAAACTTTTCGAAATTTGCTAGTATCTTACTAAAACCTGTACATCACAATTAAGTATGATTATTAGTAAGACTGTGGGCACTTCGCCGTGAAGCTGACATATAACGCTACAAGTAAGGCAAAAATAAATACTTTCACTGAATAATTTCTGTAAAATTATTCGGTAAGGTATCCGTTTAGTAAAACGCCTTCTCCTGTTGCGTGAACTCCGTAACTGCCTGCTGTACACCCTCGTCCGACAAGAAGCGTCGACCCTTCAGGGGCTTTTTGAAGGGTCTGAAAGCGTGACAGTGGCATGGGGTGAGATCAGAACTATTTGGCGGGTGTCTGCCACTTGATCTGCCGTAACCTTAAACGGCATAATCCCCTGACGCAGTTTTCCCGACGTTTCAACCTAACTGCACGCCGTAATTTATCCAGCGTTGCGCAGTACCGTTCCCCATTGTTGGAGACGCAAGATTCGTCGAAATCAATAAGCAATGGACCCTGCTAATGAAAGAAAAGTATAAATTATGTTTCCCTGGATCTGGAAGCTGGAGATATCTGGAGGAATTGAATAAGAGTCTCTGACCGTTCTTTCCACCAGCCTGTCGTCTTCTAAAGTTGTGTTCCCAGCTAAGAAGACAGCTCGTCGGTCGTGGGATCTTCTTCGGAGGAGGCTGCTACGCTGTCAATTCGAACTTATGATTGTACTTTTTGCGGGATGACACTTGTTGATTGCTCAGCAATTAAATCTGCAGCAGTTTGGCGAAGGGTTGCCCTTCTGTCACGTTGAATGATTCTCTTCAGTCGTCGTCGGTCCCGTTCTCTCAGGATCTTTTTCCAGTGACGTTGATGTCGAAGATTTGATGTTTCACCGGATTCCTGATACTCGTGAAATGATTGTACGGGAAAATCCCAGCTTCATCGCTACCTCGGATATACTGTGTTCCATCGCTCGTGCGCCGACTGTAACACACATTCAGACTCAATTAAATCTTGATAATCTTCCATTGTAGCAGTAGTAACTGATCTAAGAACTGCGCCGGACACTTGTTGTCTTATATAGACGTTGCCTGTTTACATATCACTGTATTTGAATACTCATGCCTATATCACTTTTTTTGGCGCTTCAGTGTACAACTTGTACACTGGCAACTGACACTGGCAAATGCAACTGCCGATGGGAATGAAATGGAAGCAGTGGCCGAGAAGGACGTGATACAGTGTTGTAACCTATCGCCGATGCTATTCAATCTCGACTCTGAACGGGTGGTAAAGATAACCAAAGAAATGTTCAGAGAAGGAATTAAAGTTCAGGGAGAAGAAATAAAAGCTTTGAAGTTCTGTAAGGGACGTCAAATGACTCGGAAGAGCAGTTGCATGGAATGGACAGTGTCTTGAAAGGACGACTGAAACGAACATCAAAAAAAGCAAAGCAGTGGTAATGGAATGTAGGCAAATGACATCAGATGACGCCGTGGCTATTAGATTAGGAAACGAGACACCAAAAGTAGTAGATGAGTTTTGCTATTTGGGCAGCAAAATAACTGATAATTGCCGAAGTAAGAGAATGTAAAAGAAGACTGGAAGTGGCAAGAAAAGCGTCTCTGAAGAAGACAATTTTGTTAACATCGAATACCTATTTAAATGTTAAGAAGTCTTTTCTGAAAGTATTTTGTATGGAGTGTAGTTTTGTAAGGAAGTGAGGCATGGATGATGAACTGTTCAGACAAGAAGAGAATAGAAGGTTTCCAAATGTGGTGCTACAGGAGAATGTTGAAGATTAGATTGGTAAACCATGTAACTAATGAGGAGATACTGATCAGAAGTGGGGAGAAATGAAATTTGTGTTACGACTTGCCTAAAATATAATTGATAGTACACGTTGGGAGACGTCAAGGTATCTCCAGCTTACGGTATTCATGGAAGCTCCGAATTTTACCATTCTATTTCTCTTCCCCTAACCTAGCTACCTCTTCTATATCTTTTTCATCCCATTCTATCGTCTTATGTCTCTGCTCGATGTGAATAACTCACAAGCTGCAAGAACATAACGAGAAAATTCCCAAATAGCAATAGTACTGACATTCATAAAAGTAAAATATGTTTACTTTCATATACATGGGCATTACTATTACTGTTATTATTATTATTTTTATTGATCGTTATAATTATTTTTTGATTGTTATAATTATCCTTGTACTACTGTTATAATCTCTATTTTTTCTTTAACATTAATACTGTATAACACGTGGTATGTCCACAATGTTCTGTACAAAGTGAAATTCGCTCAATCTGAGTATGCCTGGTTAGGTGTAAGAGAGGACCTGAAGTCCCTAATCTTTCCAGGTAAAATAAATGCATAAACAAACAAATAAAGATGAGACTCAAGTATCTCGAGGAAAATCTAATTATATCGGATGTAGATCTCCAATTTAGTTCTGTAGGGATGAATGAGGGTAAAAATGAATACAGATGAGATGAACACAGGAAGCAGGTTGGAAAAGGTGTAGGCTGTGGTACCTATGCTGATATGAAGAGACTTGCACATGTTAGAGTAGCATAGAGAGCTGAGCAAGACCAGTCTGAAGACCACTACCAAAACAACAACAACAACAAAACCGATGCAGCATGACGAAGCAGAGACAAAGACGAGTCGATTGGGATGCCACAACCTACGGTGAACTCAGTCCGACTTAAGAAAAGCGGTGCTAAGCCGTATCCAAAAATAGGACTACAACTGCGACTGTCCAAAACAAGACCGGGAAACAACTCCCACTTCCAGTGACAGCCACCACTCAATAGGTGTTGATTATCAATTCCTCAGTATGTGATAGAAAAATACCTTTATACTATTATTAAGTTAACTGTCTTTGGGTAAACTTTTATACTGTAGGACGTGACTCAGTATTGTACACGTTGTACGATAAATTTTAGTGACGAAAACGTTATAAACACATTACAAGATGGGCACTGGAGAGAGGCATGATATGGCAAATATGACATATATGGGACCAGAAAGACTTTTTAATGGCGAAACAACATGTAATGTGAATGGCACACGGACACACCCACCTGGACTACAACAGAGAAGTACTTGCGTGGGCAGTCCTTTGTTGGCCAGCCTTTCTAGATCTACATTAATACCCCGAAAGCCACGCCAGAAGGTACTTCTGATACCACTACCTGATCCTCCCCCCCCCCCCCCCCCCCCCGCTCCCCCTCCACCTTTCCTGTGTGGTGCTTGGGAAGAATGATCGTCAGTAATACTCTCTGTTACATCTAATTTCTCGAATATTTCATCGTGGTCATCTGACGAGCTGCAATATATTGTCTGACCCTATAAATTGTAAACCTCTCTGTGATGCACAACGGCTCTCTTTTAACGTCTGCCACTCGGGTCTGTTGAACGTAACGCTCTCCGCTAACTAAACGAAACGCCCCCCCCCCCCCCCTCTTCGTTGGACCTTCCCTAAACTCCTAGATGGTAAGGGTCCCAGATTGACGAACAGTGCTCTACAATCGCTCGATTGAATACCTTGTGAGTCACTTCTTTCGTGGATGAGTTACGTGGCCAAAATCAAAATGTTCAAATGTGTGTGCAATCTTATGGGACTTAACTGATAAGGTCATCAGTCCCTAAGCTTACACACTACTTAACCTAAATTATCCTAAGGACAAACACGCAGACACATGCCCGAGGGAGGACTCGAACCTCCGCCGGGACCAGCAGTTACGTATCCATAAGATTCTTCGTTTGAATCTCAGTCTTGCGTCTACTTTTCCTGTTATTAATATTATGTTGTCATTCCACTTAACGTCGCTCTGGATAGTTACTCCTAGAATACACTACTGGCCATTAAAACTGCTACACCACGAAGATGACGTGCTACAGACTCGAAATTTAACCGACAGGAAGAAAATGCTGTGATATGCAAATGATTAGCTTTTCAGAGCATTCACGCAAGGTTGCCGCCGGTGGCGACACCTACAACGTCCTGACATGAGAAAAGTTTCCAACCGATTTCTCATACACAAACTGCAGTCGACCGGCGTTGCCTGGTGAAACGTTGTTGTGATGCCTCGTGTAAGGAGGAGAGATGCGTACCATCACGTTTCCAACTTTGATAAAGCTCGGATGTAGCCTATCGCGATTGCGGTTTATCGTATCACGACATTGCTGCTCGCGTTGGTCGATATCCAATGACTGTTGGCAGAATATGTAATCGGTGGGTTCCGGAGGGTAATACGGAACGCCGTGCTGGATCCCAACGGCCTCGTATCACTAGCAGTCGAGATGACAGGCATCTTATCCGCACGGCTGTAACGGATCGTGCAACCACGTCTCGATCCCTGATTCAACAGATGAGGACGTTTGCAATACAAAAACAATCTGCACGAACAGTTCGACGACGTTTGCAGCAGCACGGACTATCAGCTCGGAGACCGTGGCTGCGGTTACCCTTGACGCTGCATCACAGACAGGAGCGCCTGCGATGGTGTACTCAACGAGACCCTGGGTGCACGAATGGCAAAACGTCATTTTTTTCGAATGAATCCAGGTTCATCATGATGGTCGCATCCGTGTTTGGCGACATCGCGGTGAACGATGCTACTTTCTTATACAGAACTGCATCATCTGCGAACTCTCTTAAGGGGATACGGAATCGGATTTTGGGTTAAAAAATCGAATTTTTTTTTATTGGCGTATTATATTCTGCCATGTTTCCTCTTTAAAATGACGTATCATACATAGCTCTACTACAATTATAACTATTTTATTTTTATATATTTGTGAGATCGGGTATTGCGCTTTAGTTATACACGTCTCTCGTGGCTGACCATGAACTTTTTGGCAGTACCTTTAAAGTGACATGAATTCAAATATCCCGGTTTCCAGCGACTATTTATACACTAGTTGCCCGAAAATGTTTCTCTCTGGTTTCCTCAAGTTACTCTTTGACTTTGTGGCGGGACTGTTTTGTAAACAGTGTGATATAAGAAAGTAGTTGTTGTTGAGTTATTTCGTATTTAGTGCTTCATTTTTCGCAGTGAAAATGCCTAGAGCTAAAGCAAAAGTATTTAAAAAGCGTGTGAACTGGCAAAAGAAAAGAAATAATGATTCATTAGCAAAGCAAAGCAGTTCATCATCATCACTGTTCGAAAATGTGAATCCACTTATTACTGATTTGCCGAACGAACTTACACCAAATGAAAACAGTGCTTCTCATAAAAAACTAAGAGATTTGGAAGAGAAATATAATTTACTTGATAGAGGGAATGAAGTTTTTGAACTCATTGATACGAATATATTGTGTGAAGCTCTTGAAAACAGTTTGTGCTGCAAAAAATGTCATGGAAACGTTTCTCTGAAAGTAGAATCCCATGTTGGCCTGGCTGCCCAGTTTAATTTAATATGCAGTGTTTGTAAATACAGCTGTAAGTTTCCAAGTTCGGTTTCAGTAACTGTAAATAATGGATACAAGAAAACTGAACTTTATAGTGTAAATATTAGGTTAGTTTATGGATTGCGAGCAATTGGTAAAGGCAAAGCAGCTGGTGATATGCTATGTGGTGTTCTAAATCTTCCAAGTGCACCTTCAAAGTTTGAAGCTTACAATTATGTACTAGGATCTGCAGTTGAAGATGTAGCACAGAAGTCAATGCAGGTTGCTGTGGAAGAAGCAGTGGAAGAAAATGACGGCAGTCGTGACCTCACAGTGGCGTTTGATGGCACGTGGCAGAAAAGGGGCCACACCTCCAACAATGGTGTTGTAACAGCAACTAGTGTTGATACTGGCAAGGTTATTGATGTTGCAATAATGTCTAAATACTGTAGGTGCACAGGCAGGCTGAAAAATGAACACAGTGATGACTGTATTGCTAATTATTATGGTAGTAGTGGTGGCATGGAGGTTGCTGGGGTGAAGAAAATTTTTCATCGCTCTTCACAGTGGTATAATGTTCGCTATGTCAAATATCTGGGAGATGGTGACTCTAAAGCATTCAAAGAAGTTTTGGAAAGCAAACCATATGGGAACAGTGTAAATATAAGCAAACTTGAATGTATAGGACATGTGCAGAAGAGAATGGGTGCCAGGCTGAGAATGTTAAAATCAGTTATGAAAGGGAAAAAACTAGATGATGGGAAAACCTTGGATGGCAGAGGAAGATTGACTGATTCCATAATAGACCACATTCAGAACTGCTATGGCCTTGCAATCAGGCAAAATACAGGCAATCTTGAAGAAATGAGGAGAGCTATATGGGCTTTATATTTCCACACCGCATCCACGGATGAGCATCCACAACATGGTTTGTGCCCCAAAGGTGAAAACAGCTGGTGTAAATACAATAGGGGACTAACAACAGGAGAGAAATACATTCACCACCACAGTCTACCATCAGCCATCATGGCAGAAATAAAGCCCATTTTCAGAGATCTGGCTGACCGAAGTCTTCTGATGAAATGCCTTCACGGAAAAACGCAGAACCCCAACGAGTGCTTGAATAGTGTGATATGGCATCGTCTCCCAAAAACAGTGTTTGTCGGAATTAATACACTACATTTTGGTGTGTATGATGCTGTGGCAACCTTCAATCTTGGAAATATAACTAAATGCCAGGTCCTTCAAAAGTTGGGTATGTGTGTTGGTTCCCGTACGGTACGTGCTATGTTCTTTTTAGATCAGCACAGACTAAGGCATGCTGATAATATAATCAAGACATTAGTGAAAAAAGCAAGACAGGTGCAGAGGGGTGCCAAAAGAAGACTTGAAGATGATTATGAAGACTGTGAAGGGGGTATTAGCTACGGATCAGGAATGTTTTAATCTTCTTTCTCCGTTTCCCGTAAGTTTACTTTTTACTTCATCTAGGAACATTATCTCAGGTACTGGTCAACCTAGAAGTCTGAAATTTTTATGACGTAGTGACATAGGTCCCTATTACATACTGAAACAACGATTTTTTAATTACATGATTTACAAAAGACTTAGGGGTGATAGTCTAGTAAAAAGCGATGGAAAAAATTTACTTAAAAATAAATGTACAATATCTCTGTAAGAAAATACTTTGACAATAAACTGTTGTTTCAGTATTGTTGTAACATATGAATGCACATACAGTAAAATTTTTACCTCTCTGTCTCCAGTAGTTTGTGAGAAAATGTTCCCTATAGTAGGCATATATTAACATTGCGGGGATAGGTGATTCCGTATCCCCTTAAAGAACTTCCGACATTTTCTACTAGACAATTTATATACATTGCAAACAGTAACGGTTCTATCACACTTCCTTGGGATACTCCGGTAATTACCTTGACATCTGTAGATTTCGTTCCAGTAAGAGTGACATCTTGAATTCGATCCGTAAGACACTCTTGGATATAATCGCAAATTCGGTAAGCTCGTATTATTTCCACTAAACGGCCGTGCGGGACTGTGGCAAATGCCTTTCTGAAGTCAAGGAAACGCTGTCGCATTCAGAGCCGTTGTTTACAGAGCTACGGATCACAAAATAGTTCAAATGGCTCTGAGCACTATGGGACTTAACATCTGAGGGCATCAGTCCCCTAGAACTTAGTACTACTTAAACCTAACTAACCTAAGGACATCACACACATCCATGCCCGAGGCAGGATTCGAACCTGCGACCGTAGCAGTCGCGCGGTTCCGGACTGAAGCGCCTAGAACCGCTCGGCAACCGCGGCCGGCAACACGGATCTCATAGAGTAAGAAAGCGAGCTGGCTTTTGCAACATATTTGTTCTCGGAATCAATGTTGATTTCCACTGAAAAGATTTTCGTTATCCAAAAACATCATAATTCTTGAGCATACAACGCACTCCGTAATTCTGTAATTCTACAACACATCGACGCGGACGATATAGGCCAGAAGTATGTGGATCTGCCCTACAACACTTCTCGAAGACAGGAATGACACGCGCATTTTTCGAATCGCTTAGGTACCTTATAGCAATATGTTTACTTTTGTGCATCAACATACAGCTATAATCGGCGGTGGAAATATATTTGCAGAGAAAAGCACATGATGATATATATTGTATTTTAGGCCAATACACATAACTAGTTATTGTAGTGTTTTTGAATATGTTTACTGGTCAGGAATTTTACACCGACTGTGTGCGGCTGTATCTTGTTGAATCGTCTGATCAGTCGGAAGTTGCTTTGCAGAAGAGGGTAAATGAATAGTGAAAATATAATCGTTGTTGGATAGCTGAACATGAATTTCCTAAGGGACCGAAATTTACCATGCATTTACCAGTAGAATAAGGTGCGGAGAAAATATTTCGCCGTATGCAATTTCCATCCGATTTCGAGGAAACAATTTGTGACTATGAACCATCAAAATTTGCGGTAACATAAAAGAAAATTAAATACGTATGGTCATGAAGTAGGGAGACATAGCTTGTATACTAAATAATTAGTCCATACACAAGTTCCATTTAACTTTGAATTTATGACCATCAATAAATAACTTAGATCCTTCGACATTTCCAAATACACGTCGCACAATATAGCTTCTCACATAAATCTACTGCTATGCACTATGGCACTTTCACATCACACTAAAATAATATTTTTTTAAACAATAATAATACAGTGGCAAGACGTGTGTATCCGATACAAATTACAAAAGACAGAAGAGTGAGTAACTGTTCATCGAGAATATCTTGTGCACAAAAAGAATGTATAAAGATATTCTTCTTCTTTTGTCCGCCTTTCGCGCAGCGGCTTGCAAAGTCAATAGCTCACTGCATCTCTGACGCCACTTACACAATAAACACGTCACGTCACAGGACGTTCGTTTTTTTACATTCTCGCAACGTTATTTGTTAACGGTAGCTGTTACCGAGCGACTGCTCGGTTAGTGAATGATTTAAAATTGTAGGGCAATCACATAATGTTACAATACTAGTTGCAATTAGATAGAACAATTTATAACGAATACGTCGAAAAATAGACAGTATAGATTGGCGACGAAGTTACGGAAAGAATTCAAACTTATTTTGTAATATGTAGAAGAAATACACACACATCAACGATGTGGCACACTTTTGGTAAGACTGATAGGGCTTTCAGTACTAAGCATTTGAGTGTTTAAAAAGGATAGTTAACAACCTGGTTATGTAATGACTTATGAACTATAGCAGCGATACATGACTTTTTAATGTGGAAACCATTAAAAAACTAAACCATGAATCAAAACGTTATTTCCGACTTGTACAGAAATCAGACCTCAGTTATAAGAGTCAAAAGACAAGAAAGAGAAGCTGTATTTGAGAAGGGATTGTGACAAGTTGTTAGATTGTTTGTAACGATATTCAGTCATTTCCGACTTGTGCAGAAATCAGACCTCAGTTATATGAGTCAAAAGACAAGAAAGAGAAGTTGTATTTGAGAAGGGATTGTGACAGGTTGTTAGATTGTTTGTAACGTTATTCAGTCACTACACTGTGTAATTATCGAAGGAAACCAAGGACAAATTAGGAAAGGCGATTAAAGTTGAGGTAGAAGAATTAAAATCTTGGAATCTTTTCGATGACACTGCGATTCTGTTAGTGACAGCGAAGGATTTGGAAGAGCAAAGTAACTGTATATATGTCTTGGAACATGATTATAAGATGAACTTCAACGAAAACAAAACCAGGGTAATTAACTGTAGTTGAATTAAATTAGGCGATACCGAGGTAATTAGATTATGAAATGTAACAGATGAGGTAGTAGCTGTGTTTTGCTGTTACGATACTAAAGTAAGTAGTGATGGCCAAAATAGAGACGACATAAAGTACAGAATGGGAGTAGCCAGAAAAGCATTTCTGAATAAGAGATGGCACAACTTGAGCAAAAGAGGGGATCAATTGACAGGCCACATCCTGAGAGATCCAGGGACGTTCAGTATGGTAATGGCAGAAGGTGTGGAGCGTATAACTTATAGAAGGAAACAAAAGCTTGAATGCAGTAAGCAGGTTCAAACGAATGTAGTTTGCTGTAGTTGCATAAATGAGATGCGGCTTACACTGGACACAGTAGTGTGGAGAATAGCATCAAGCCACACTTTGGAGTGAAGACCACGACAACGACGGTGTAGAACTGGCATCAGATGAACATGTGACGCGCCAGAGGCGACGTCAGGTGGATCTGTGATGTTTTGGGAGAGATTTTCGTGTCATTACTAGGGCTCATTGATTCATATCAACATTCCAGATGTTCCAGTGTTCTGCATTCTTCTACATACCACGATGAGTATGCTCTGGACACTCCCATCTTCCAACATGACAACAGCCATTCTCAAAGAGTTGTGCTATTGGGTACTTGATTTGGTACACTGTAACATCAAGACTTGCTCCTCTAAATCAATCTTTCTTACTCCCTTAAAAAAAGTCTGGGACTATTTGGAACAGCGAGTGAAAGTACCAAAGAAGATCCTCGTAATTTTGTATTTCCACAGTTCTTATGTCAGATTACGTGGAATGTACAATTTTCTTTATTGGTAGTGCATTTCCTTGCAAACTAAATGGATAGTTTGTGTGATTCAATTTTTTTTACAAGTCTTACATAGGATGGTTTTATTCTGTCTTGGTCTGTACTTATGATTTTACAATTAATTAAAAACTTACAAAAGTAACATTAGACTTAGAAACTGGAAGAATTAACATAAAATTATTTCATTACGGAGGTGAAATAAAGGACAGGTTAGAATGTTTGAGAACCCACCACTAGTGCCATCACAAATGCGAGGAAGTTGATGGTACACTTAATTCGTCTCTGTTAGACACACTGATGTGTGATACCAGAGAAGTGCTGACGGTAGCATGAACCTGGAGTCCTTACCATGAATCCCTCTTCCATGGTAATCTATCCTAATCTATATTCCATTTAAATCCTTTTATCGTTCTGTGTGGCTAGTGTATTTTGCTTACATACGATCTAATGGTGTAGTTCTACTACTTCTAAGCTGTAGCTACTACAAGTTTAACGCGGCAATGTAGGACGCAATCTGACTGGGTTATCGCTAGTTTTAGTTTACACTAGTTACTTCCTGGGAACTGACAGCCATCAACCTGTGAGTGTTGCGTGTCTAGTTTTTTCATTCCACTTCATCTCTCATTAACTAACCACTGTCATTGTCAGAGTGAGTGTTATCATTCCGTTCTCTTTTCTCTGCATTGAGCATATGATACATGATGTGTACTGTTGGCCTGTCTGTTGATATTTGCGTTTTATCTGGCTCTCTAATGGATTCTCGGATGTCGTCGTGTGTCAATTGTGTTTATGTCCCCATATGTCTGTGCATTTTAGAAATAAATGGTCAGTATTTTCCCCACAGGACCAAAGTCCGCTGAGTGAGAAGCATTCGATGTGGATGCATTGGGTAGAAGTCGTGTCGCCTTAAAGAAATGCACTACGCCTCGACTCGGGTCTACATGGCTTACTTGGAACCGCTCCCGGATGTCGGGGAGAAACGAGAACACTGTACCACCTTTGACACTGTTTGCCCCCCCCCCCCCCCCCTTACACTGCCATCTACTGAGTCGCCACTGTTATAGCTGGCGGCTGTCCCTGAAATCTTCCCACATAATTTCCATTAGTCTTTAAAATCTTAAACTTGGCTGGAGACAGCAACTGCAATGTACCCTTCGTGTAGTAAAAGTTGAAAACACGTGCTGAAAGCCCCGTACAGTCGGAGCAGGGCCCTCCTTTATCCTCCCCTAACAACTGTTCAAAGTCCGAAAAGTAGTGACTCCGAATTTTTCACGAGAAAACTCTGAAATTTTTAAAAAATAAAACAATGGTTGTTAACATTCTATATACCACACCACACACGAGCACCACGACATCTGCATCAGTCTGATGCCTTGGATCCATTCTCATAGATCATCCTCCTTTCTGTCCCGACTAGGCCGCAAGCGGTTTTTATCTGCTTCCAAAAGTTAAATAGCACCCTCAAGGACTTCACTTTGATAGTGAAGAAGTGATGGATGCAGAGGTGAGGTTATGGAACAATCAACAAAGTCAGACATACTACAATGACGATCTCAACAAACTGTTCTCTTGTGGAGAGAAATGTGTTTGTCGCCATGGTGACTATAGTGAGAATTGAATATGCAGATGTGAAGAATAAAGCTGTAAGTTATTAGTAATGTTTGTTTTCAGAATGAGATTTTCACCCTGCAGCGGAGTGTGCGCTGATAAGAAACTTCCTGGCAGATTAAAACTGTGTGCCGGAACGAGACTCGAACTTGGGACCTTTGCCTTTCGCGGGTTCTACAACTGAGCTACCCAAGCACGACTCACGCCCCGTCCTCACAGCTCTACTTCTGCTAGTACCTCGTCTCCTACCTTCCAAACTTTACAGAAGCTCTCCTGGGGACCATGTAGAAGTAGCATTCTTGAAAGAAAAGATATTGCGGAGACTTGGCTTAGCCAAAGCCTTGGGGATCTTTCCAGAATGAGATTTTCACTCTGCAGCGGAGTGTGCGCTTATATGAAACTTCCTGGCAGATTAAAACTGTTTGCCGGACCGAGACTCGAACTCGGGACCTTTGCCTTTCGCGGGCAAGGGCTCTGTCAACTGAGCATCCAAGCACGACTCACGCCCCGTCCTCACAGCTTTACTTCTGCCAGTACCTCGTCTCCTACCTTCCAAACTTTATAGAAGCTCTCCTGCGAACCATGTAGAACTAGCACTCCTGAAAGAAAGGATATTGCGGAGACATGGCTTAGCCACAGTCTTGGGGATCTTTCCGGAATGAGATTTTCACTCTGCAGCGGAGTGTGCGCTGATATGAAACTTCCTGACAGATAAAAACTGACGGGGTGTTAGTCGTCCTTGGGTAGCTTAGTTGGCAGAGCACTTGCCCGAGAAAGGCAAAGGTCCCGAGTTCGAGTCTCGGTCCAGCACACAGTTTTAATCTGCCAGGAAGTTTCAGTGATTGTTTTATTTAAAAAGCTTTCACCCTAGCAATACCAATAACGCATACTGCCAAGGGGATGTACTTTAACCCCACCACAAGAAAGACAAATTTCGGTAACTTTTGTCAACTTCATCAACAACGTCATTTTTGAATAACGTTCTGACATATAGGTACGGCCAAGAACCTGAAAATTTTTCGTAATGTGTACACAGAGAGCACCACAATTTTTTTTAAAAAAATAAGGTATTCGTTAACTATCATTCACTTTTGTTGACACCATATTTTTTAAAAATATGCAGTATAGTTATGTAAGAGTGATCCTGAACATCAAAATATGAAAAACAAATTCATTGCGTAAAGCCACATTTAGTATTAAGACTTAAATTTTTGGCTTACGTTCTACCGAAAAATACAAAAAAAAGTGAAAAATGCAGAACCTGATACAAAAATTCATCAAAAGCAATAAATATTTCTTTCAATATTTTAATGTATGCAGTAGGTGTATGAGTAGATTACAATATTTTTAAAAGGTAAGCATGAAGACCGCTTGCAAGGCCCCGCCTCCCCTCCCCCCCCCCCCCCTCCCCAATATTACAAGGGTGACGACTTTTCACATACAAAATTCGTTCAGGGACATCACTTTTCAGTATGGCCATGCACTATTGATTCAAACTAAGCTGAGTGGTAGATTCGTTCAGTTTGCAGCAGCAGTCTGTAATTCTGCTGATGCTTGCGAGTTTTCCAGATTTCCTGCTTGATCAGTTGCATGTTTTAAGTGCCGGTTAATCGCCAGTCAATCGCCAGTATGTACCCCTAAGTATCATATTACGTGCTTTCTGTGAATACTTACATCGTGCAGTTTTACTATCGGGCTGCACTGTAGCTTTCCCTTCAGTAATACGTCTTCTCTGGACCCACATTGTACTTCCTTTTCATGCATAATCTCCCCATTCCGTGAAGAATGCCACCGGATTTGATTTTTTCTCTTCTTGAGCTGGCTGGCACCACAACCAACGAATGATAAGCGTTGTAAGTAGGCTGTTTAGTTTTGTATGTTGGTAGCGCTGTGCAGCGCTCGGTATTAAAATCGCTGACTGCGCTGTGTGCAGTCTGTGGCTGGCTGGACTCATTGTTGGAAGTTATTCGCCAGTGTATTGTTGGGCAGTCGGAGGTGAACAGCGCATAGCATTGGGCAGTTGGAGGTGAACCGCCAGGAGTGATGGATGGGGGGAGAGAAATCCCAGAGTTTTGAGATGTTAATATGAGTGGACGAAGGTAAATACATTGTTTGTTCTCTATCAGAATCTTTCATTTGCTGACTACACGTGTATCAGTAGTTAGTGCCTTCAGTAGTTAGAATCTTTTATTTAGCTGGCAGTATTGGCGCTCGCTGTATTGCAGTAGTTCGAGTAATGAAGATTTTTGTGTGGTAAGTGATTCATAGAGGGTATAGATTATTGTTAGTCAGGGCTATTCTTTTGTAGAGATTGTTCAAAGTCAGATTGCGTTGCGTTTCTTGTAGTATGCCATAATCAATTTTAATCTAATTATCTGCTCTGCACAGCTTCTCCATGGTCTAAAACCTCCCTGATATTCCCCTAACTCCTATTCTAATTGCTCCTTGATTCTTTCATATAGGATCTTGGATAGAATTTTATATTTGCAATCTAGGAGAGAGATGCCTCTGTAGTTGTCTGGGTTGCTCTTATCTCCCTTTTTGTGTAGTGGGTGGATGATAGCTGTGGTCCAATGTTCGGGAAATTGTTCTGTTACCCAAATTTTTGTTAGAGCCATGTGTAAGGAGGTCTTGACTGTGTCACTTGCATATTTCCACATTTCAACAAAAACCTGATCTTCTCCACATGCCTTATAATTTTTTTGTTCTTTATGGAAAGTTGGAGGGTCTAATTTGTTAGGTTTGGTTTTTATTGGGGTATTGATGTTGATTTGTAAGGGTTCTTTGGGTTCCTCGCAATTCAAAAGTTTGTAAAATGCTTTTGCCATGATTTCTGCATTTTCCTTGTTACTGTGTGTCATATTACATTACATTACATCAAATTACATATTGTGTGTCAGTTCAGAAATGATCAGAATAAGTAAAGAGAAAACAGTCTCAGAACATACATTTTCACTCTGGTGTTTGAAAATCAAGTAACATAGTTTTACCAGCACAGTCATTCTTTACATTCGGAGGGGAAGTTTCAGCGTATGTGGCAATCCCTTTGAATGCGCTCGCTCGATTAGTTTCCCTACCCTGCACACTGTCCGAGGTTGCTTTCCGTCGCTAATGACCTCGGAGTCGACAGGACCCTAACCCTTATCTTCCTTCGTCTGAAAATTACATTTAGCGAACTACGGTGCAGGATACAGACCAGGAAGCAGTGTGCAGCCAATACGAGGCTCAATCGCGTCGAGGAAGAAGTCGTACTGTCGAGAGGTTATCTCGGGTTGAACGGTCGCAGATATGCTCACGGTCACCTCCTGCTTCTGCAGCGAAAACTCTGGGCTGCGATTTACGCAACTCACACTTGACAGCTGAATGTTTCACGTAGTGAGGCTGCAGTTCCTGCATTTCTACCCCATTAACCGGTGACGTCATCTACATCTACATCAACGGTGTGCGCCAGAGGGAGCTTCAGCTACAACTGTGTCATGCCTCTTCCCCCTTCCATTCACGAATAGCGCGTGGATAGAATATTTCACAGTTAACTTTCAGTTTTTTGCTCTGATTTTCTCGCTGTTGTCATTTCCTTAGACGTATGATACAGCAACTGATATGTTATCTGACTCCTGGAACGTACTCTCTCGGAATGTCAACAGCGAACCTCAACACTAGGGGTTGTTGGGTACCTGTGTAACGATCGCGTTACAGAGGGGTGACGTCTCGCGCCGCTCATGTTTGGGTCCTGTCAACATCTTCTGTTAATCCAACTTGGTAAGGATCCCACACTAATAAACAATACTGAAAATAAGTCGAAGAAGTATCCTGTAAGGCACTAATTTCGTGGATGAATTGCGTTTTTTTCAAGACTCGTGTGAATATGAGTCAGATATCTGCTTTGCCTACTGTTTTTTTTTTCTATATGTTGCCACTCCACTTAAGGCCGTTCCAGATGGTTGTATGTATTAAACTGGGAAACTAGAACGACGGAGACGCTTCGCCCCCGCCATAGCCCTCAGTGGTTCACAACCCCACAACAGGCCACAGCAGTCCACCCACGCCACCGCCGCCCCCACACCGAACACAGGGTTATTGTGCGGTTCCAGGCACTCCCCCCCCCCCCCCCCCCCCCCCCCCCGGGAGTGTCTCATACCAGACGTGTGCAACCCCAATGTTTGCGTGGTGGAGTGATTAGCGGAGACAGTGTCCAGATGGTTACTGCATGATGGTTTACGGTAATAACAGTTTCCAGCAGTTTGTCAACAACAGTCCAATTGCACAGCAGTAGATTTCTTCTCCTAAGTATGCACAATGCGTTACATTCATCAGAATTTGACATTTTTTCGGAGTTGTTACCTTCTTATACAGAAGAGCATCATCCGCGAATGGAGCTGCCGACGTTGTATACAACATCATTTTTGTACATATTGTAAACAGTAACGGTCCTACCACACTCCATCGTGGTACTCCTGAAATTACCTTCAGATCTTTCGGTTCTGTTCCATTAGAAGCGACGTTTTGTCTTTTGTCTGCAAGGAGGTCGCGAATCCAGTCACAAATCTGGTCCAAGACGCGCTAGGCTCTTACTTTTCTTCTCACTAAACGGCAGTGGGGTACTGTGTGAAGAGCATCTCTGAGGTCGATTACCGGGCCATCGCAGCAGCGGCGGTATCTACGGGGCTGTGGACCTTATAGTAGCGACCAGTTAATCTCAGAAAATGTCCAGCTTATGTAAACAGATGTGCTTCGAGTACTGCGCTTTTGTGACGTTAGAACCATATGTGAGCGGTATATACAGGGTGTTACAAAAAGGTACGGCCAAACTTTCAGGAAACATTCCTCACACACAAAGATAGGAAATATGTTATGTGGACATGTGCCCGCAAACGCTTACTTTCCCTGTTTAGAGCTCATTTTATTACTTCTCTTCAAATCACATTAACCATGGAATGGAAACACACAGCAACAGAACGTACCAGCGTGACTTCAAACACTTCGTTACAGGAAATGTTCAAAATGTCCTCTGTTAGCGAGGATACGTGCGTCCACCCTCCATCACACGGAATCCCTGATGCGCTGATGCAGCCCTGGAGAATGGCGTATTGTATCACAGCCGTCCACAATACGAGCACCAAGAGTCTCTACATTTGGTACGGGGGTTGCGTAGACGAGAGCTTTCAAATGCTCCCATAAATGAAAGTCGAGAGGGTTGAGGTCAGGAGAGCGTGGAGGCCATGGTCCGCCTCTACCAATCCGTCGGTCACCGAATCTGTTGTTGAGAAGCGTACGAACACTTCGATTGAAATGTGCAGGAGCTCCATCGTGCATGAACCACATGTTGTGTAGTACTTGTAAAGGCACATGTTCTAGCAGCACAGGTAGAGTATATAAAATCATGGCGGTGAATCGAGGAAGTACAATACATACATACGAAACTAAAATGAGCTCTAACATGGAAATTAAGCGTTTCCGGGCACATGTACACATAACATCTTTTCTTTATTTGTGTCTGGGGAATGTTTCCTGAAAGTTTGGCCGTACCTTTTTGTAACACCCTGTGTATAAACTTTCATAATGTCACTTATGACAACTTGGCGAGAGGTCCAACTTAAAATGAACGCGATTCATAAGAAAAAAGGTTTTTTAACACATGAAGATGACAGCAAATACTGTCGAAACCCGTTGTTTTAAATAGAGAAATATTTGTGCGATCTTTGTTTTTAGCAAGTATAACAGATCCCTCCTTCTGTCTTCTCAAAACGAGAAAATTCGATCAGACCCCAATTTCTGGAATCCATGCTCATTTTTATACAGGAGATTATTTGCTCTCAAGAACAGACCTAATAGGTGAGCATAGAACACGTGCCATAGTTCCACAACAGACAGACGTCGGCAATGTGGGGATGTAATTTTGTGCATCTGTCCTACGGCACTTCGTTGAAATGGGAATGGTTCAAACGGCTTGGAGCACTATGGGACTTAACATCTGAGGTCATCTGACTGAAGCGCCTAGAACCGCTCGACCACACCGGCCGGTGGAAATGGGAATGACCTACGCTTTTTCCTTTTCACTACGCACTGTTCGTTTCTGTAGTGACCAATGATAAACTGCTGTAGTAGGGGAGCAAGTTCTTTTGCGTAATGTCTGATTTCGTCCGCACGCCCTCCTACTACTAAGCGTTTGTTCCTATTCGGTTCCTCGATCGCTTATCCCAGTATCTAGCATTTCGGCGTTCGTACGATGCTAGAAAAGAGGGACCATGTCACTATCTTCCGCCGTGAAACTCTTGCGAAAGAACGAATTCAGTATTTCGGCCTGTTCTGTCATTTCCCACTATAGACGTGAGTGGTTTCATACAAAATTTCGATACACTTACTTATTATATGTAAGAACAAAATATTCTTAGAACTTTTGGTCAGATCGTTTGGACAAACTTTACCTTGAAAGTTAGTGAACGCCACAAAAATCACGTGTCTTTGGCGTTTGTTGCTGTCAGACATCGCGTAGCAAGACTTCGGACGTCAGACGTGCTCACGCGTTATCACTGCACGAAACGGCAGGGGAATGTGGAGTGGGGTATGGAGTAGAGGGAAATCGGAGAACAGAGTGGGTGGGAGGTGGCAGCCCTGCCCAGCCGTGCACAGCCCAAGTATAAAAGGAGCGACTCGCGACCGCCGACCGCCATAGAGCAGGCTGCTACGGCGCGGAACGGGGTAACACGTGTCCGGTAAGTCTCTACGTGTTTTCTCCATCACCGTGCCGTGTGCTGAACGTATCTCTTTCTGGATTTTGACACTATCCTGTTCTCTGTCCTTTTTTGTTTTATTTTTCTGACTTTCTGACTGGTTGGATGCGACCCGCCACCAATTCCTCTCTTGTACCAATCTCTTTCATCTCAGAGCAGCACATCCAACCTACGCCCTCCATTATTTTTTATGTTTACCCCAATCTCTTTCTCTACCGTTTTTGCCCTCTACAGCTCCCTCTAGTGCTATGGAAGTCATTGAAGTCATTTCCTGATGTTTTAACAGATGTCCTATCATCTGGTACCTTCTCCTTGTCAGTGTTTTCCACATATTCCTTTCCTGTCCGATTGTGCGCACAAACTCCCCATCCCTACCTTATCAGCCCATCTAATTTTCAACATTTGTCTGCAGCACCACCTCTCGAATTCTTCGATTCACTTCTGTTCCAGTTTTCCCACCGTCCACGTTTCACTACCACACAATGCTGCGCTCCAAACGTACAGTCTCAGAAATTTCTTTATCAAATTAAGGCCTATTTTTATACTACTAGGCTTCTCTTGACTAGGAATCCCCTTTTTGCCGGTGCTACTTTGCTTTTGATGTCCTCTTTGCTCCACCCACCGTTGGTTAATTTGCCGCCTAGCTAGTAGAACCCCTTAACTACATCTACTTCGTGAGCATAAATCCTGATGTTGGGCCCCTCACTATTCTCATTTCTATTACTTCTCATTAATTTCCTCTTTCTTCTACACTCCTGGAAATTGAAATAAGAACACCGTGAATTCATTGTCCCAGGAAGGGGAAACTTTATTGACACATTCCTGGGGTCAGATACATCACATGATCACACTGACAGAACCACAGGCACATAGACACAGACAACAGAGCATGCACAATGTCGGCACTAGTACAGTGTATATCCACCTTTCGCAGCAATGCAGGCTGCTATTCTCCCATGGAGACGATCATAGAGATGCTGGATGTAGTCTTGTGGAACGGCTTGCCATGCCATTTCCACCTGGCGCCTCAGTTGGACCAGCGTTCGTGCTGGACGTGCAGACCGCGTGAGACGACGCTTCATCCAGTCCCAAACATGCTCAATGGGGGACAGATCCGGAGATCTTGCTGGCCAGGGTAGTTGACTTACACCTTCTAGAGCACGTTGGGTGGCACGGGATACATGCGGACGTGCATTGTCCTGTTGGAACAGCAATTCCCTTGCCGGTCTAGGAATGGTAGAACGATGGGTTCGATGACGGTTTGGATGTACCGTGCACTATTCAGTGTCCCCTCGACGATCACCAGTGGTGTACGGCCAGTGTAGGAGATCGCTCCCCACACCATGATGCCGGGTGTTGGCCCTGTGTGCCTCGGTCGTATGCAGTCCTGATTGTGGCGCTCACCTGCACGGCGCCAAACACGCATACGACCATCATTGGCACCAAGGCAGAAGCGACTCTCATCGCTGAAGACGACACGTCTCCATTCGTCCCTCCATTCACGCCTGTCGCGACACCACTGGAGGCGGGCTGCACGATGTTGGGGCGTGAGCGGAAGACGGCCTAACGGTGTGCGGGACCGTAGCCCAGCTTCATGGAGACGGTTGCGAATGGTCCTCGCCGATACCCCAGGAGCAACAGTGTCCCTAATTTGCTGGGAAGTGGCGGTGCGGTCCCCTACGGCACTGCGTAGGATCCTACGGTCTTGGCGTGCATCCGTGCGTCGCTGCGGTCCGGTCCCAGGTCGACGGGCACGTGCACCTTCCGCCGACCACTGGCAACAACATCGATGTACTGTGGAGACCTCACGCCCCACGTGTTGAGCAATTCGGCGGTACGTCCACCCGGCCTCCCGCATGCCCACTATACACCCTCGCTCAAAGTCCGTCAACTGCACATACGGTTCACGTCCACGCTGTCGCGGCATGCTACCAGTGTTAAAGACTGCGATGGAGCTCCGTATGCCACGGCAAACTGGCTGACACTGACGGCGGCGGTGCACAAATGCTCCGCAGCTAGCGCCATTCGACGGCCAACACCGCGGTTCCTGGTGTGTCCGTTGTGCCGTGCGTGTGATCATTGCTTGTACAGCCCTCTCGCAGTGTCCGGAGCAAGTATGGTGGGTCTGACACACCGGTGTCAATGTGTTCTTTTTTCCATTTCCAGGAGTGTATTTACTCACAATCCATATTGTGCACTCATTAGACTGTTCATCCCATTCAGCAAATTATGTAATTCTTCTACACTTTCACTCAGGATATCAATGTCATCAGCAAATCGTATCATTTATATCGTTTCACCTTGAATTTTAATTCCACTCCTGACCTTTCCTTTTCTTTCCTTCATCGATGTGCTGATTGAACAGTAGGGGCGAAAGACTACAGTCCCGTCTTTTTAATGCAAGCACTTCGTTCTTGGTCGTCCTCTCTTAACCTATCCTCCCTCATAACTTTCTTGGCTCTTGTACATATTGTATATTAGCCGTCTCTCCCTTTAGATTCACCCTATTTTTTTCAGAATTCTCGAACATCTTGTACCATTTCATATTGTCGAACGCTTTTTCCATGTCGACAAATCCTATGAACGTTTCTTGCTTTTTCTTTAGTCTTGCTTCCATTATCAACCGGACCGTCAGAATTGCCTCGCTGGTGCCTTTACGTTTCCTTAAAGCCAAACTGATCGTCACCTAACACATCCTCGATTTTCTTTTCCATTCCTGTCAGTAACGAAGATGCATGAACTATTAAGGTGATTACGCGATAGTTCTCGCGCTTGTCGGCTCTTGCAGTCTTCGAAACTGTGTGGATGATATTTTTCTGAAAGTCAGATGGTATGTCGCCAGACTCATACATTTTACACACCAACGTGAATAGACATTTTGCTTTCACTTCCGCTATTATTTTAGAAATTATGATAGAATGTGGTCCATCCCTTCTGCCTTATTTGATTTTTAGTCCTCGAAAGCTCTCTTAAATTGTGATTCTAATACTGGATTCCCTATCTCTTCTAAATCGACTACTGTTTCTTCTTCTATCACATCAGTTAAATTTTCCCCCTCATAAAGGTCTTTTGTGTACTCTTTCTACACATTCACTCTCTCCTCTGAATTTAACAGGGAATTCACGTTGCACTGTTAATGTTACCACCATTGCCTTTAATTTCACCAAACATTGGTTTGACTTCCTATATGCTGAGTCAGTCCTTCCAACAATCATTTCTTTTTCGATTTCTACACATTTTTCATGCTGCCATTTCGTCTTAGCTTCCTTGCACTTCCTATATATCCCATTCCTCAGCGACTTGTATTTCTGTATTGCCGAAATTCCCTCAACGTTTTTGGACTTCCTCCTTTCATCGATGAATTCAAGTATTTCTTCTGTTACCCATGGTGTAACCGCGGGTGTAAACTTCTCAGTGTTACTCAGTCTTAAAAGAGTTGGTTATGAAAACGAGGAAAGCTAAAGAAAGCACCAAGTCATTTTCTTTTTTTCTCAACTGTTTCCCACGACTTGTAGCGCGACAGCTCTTCTATGTCTTCCTCTATCGGTTCGTGTCAGTTACGTGCATTAGCAGACGACTCCTAACCAACTAAAGGCGCTACTAGCAGTTCCTATTACTCTTATATGGTGCATGCCCGTGCATCAAGTTCCTCTATGAATGTTACTTTTGTTGGCAGTTTGTTGGATCTAATGAAATCTGTGTGACGTCTGGTGTACTTGGCGAAGTGTCCAAGACATTTGTACGTCGGTATTACGTGTGTAATGAATCCAGTAGTTGCCATTTTGCACATCATCTCAACGATATTATTGAGTACACTGTTTATTATACACTGAAGCGCCAAAGTAACTGGTATACCTATGCGTGATCAAATACAGTGATACATAAAAAGGCAGAATACTGCGCTGCAGTCGGCAACGCCTACGCAAGACAACAAGTGTCTGTTGCATTTGTAGATCGGTTACTGCTGCTATAATGGCAGGTTATCAAGATTTAAGTGAGTTTGAACGTGGTGTTATAGTCAGCGCACGAGCGATGGGACACAGCAGCTCCGATGTGGCGATGAAGTTGGGATTTTCTTGTGCGACCATTTCAAGACTGTACCGCGAGTAGCAGGAATCTGGTAAAACAAGAATCTACGACATCACTGCTGCCGGAAGAAGATCCTGCAAGAACGGGACCAACGACGACTGAAGAGAATCGTTCAACGTGACAGAAGTGCAACCCTTCCCCAAACTGCTGCAGATTTCTATGCTGGGCCATCAACAAGTGTGATCATACTAACCAAACGAAACATCATCGTTAGGGACTTTCAGAGCCGAAGACCCACTCGTGTACCCTTGATGACTGCACGACACAAAGCTTTACGCCTCCCCTGGGCCCGGCGACACCGACATTGGACTGTTGATGACTGGAAACACGTTGCCTGGTCGAACGAGTCTCGTTTCATATTATATCGAGAGGATGGACGTCTACGGGTATTGAGACAACCTCATGAATCCATGGACCCTGCATCTCAGCAGGGGACTGTCCAAGGTGGTGGAGGCTTCGTAATGGTGTGGGGCACGTGCAGTTGGAGTGATATGGGGCCCCTGATATGTCCAGATACGACTTTGACAGATGGCACATATATAAGTATCCTACCTGGTCACCTGCATTCATTGATATCCATTGTGGATTACGATGGACTTGGGCAATTCCAACAGGACAATGTTACACCCCAAACGTCCAAAATTGCTAGAGAGTGGCTCCAGGAACACTCTTCTGAGTTTAAACAGTTTCGCTAGCCACCAAACTCCCCAGACATAAACATTATTCAGCATATCTGGGATGTCTTGCAACGTGCTGTTCAGAAGAGATTTCCATCCCCTCACACACTTACGGATTTATGGACAGCCCTGCTGAATTCATGGTGTCAGTTCCCTTCAGCACAACTTCAGACATTAGTCCAGTTCTTGCCACGTCGTGTTGCGGCACATCTGCGTACTCGCTGGGGAACTACACGATTTTAGGCAGGTGTAACAGTTTCTTTGGCTATTCATTGTATATGACGCTGAAGAAAGTCACAATGTTGACCACATAATTTTTATTCGGAAATATTATGAATGCGCATTTACATAATGAATACACCGGTGATTAAATATCATCAAACTTCAAATATTCATGATGATGTATTATTACGAACAGAAACGCATAACTCATGCTATTTTAACATTACGTGTAACCTTGACAAATTCAGAGTAATGGCACATTTACACCGTCATACTGTTCTAAAATCTGCTGCAGTATTTAGAACACGTAAAATGACCGAAATGTGACTTCTGTAGTATTTACTGATTTGCTTAGCTTTCATTTAATATCTGCTTTTTCCACAATAGCTCAAAACAGTTCTTAGTTATTACTTTCTACTACCTATCATAATTTTCACAATCATAAAAATTCGTAGCTTTTACAATAACTATCGCAAAATTGTGGCCTATGTTCCTTTGAACTCGTCTCACTGCGATCAGCTTTTAACTGTCTTAGGTTCATCATAGCGCATGACTAGAAGCTTGCAACAGCCATATTCGACACAGAGCTCTGTAGCCGCCGTTATATTCCTAATACAATAGTTCTCTCCCCGACCTCGCTGGGAAGCTCCCCCTGGCCTGTCCTTAACACGCCTGAGGCTCATGTAGCCACCTGATGCCTTTACTGCAGCCAAAACACACCCCCACCCCTCTCTCCACCTGTGTGAAACATTAGCACACCATGTACTATACTGCAGCTTCATTAAAGAAACTGAAGTTAATACCGATACCTCTGCAACTGATATAGGTGTGACAAAAGACTATAAGTCATTTAGAGAGCACTTTCCGACAGTTAATCAGACGCAAACAGAAATATAATGCGCTGACCGAAGTGACATCTGTCTCTTAGAACGACGTAATCCAAGTTACCTCAAAACATTAATTTACAGTAATTAATATACCATACAGCTTGCAAAGGAAAATCAATTTGTAACTCTATTTGTTCATAAAATTACAGGTCGTGCAACAGTGTGCAAATCTGATGAAAATATTTCGTGAGAAAAGTTCTTCACTTGGTCCGACATCTTAGTCCTTGCGTGATGTTCTGCAGAAGCATTAGTTGGTTCATCTGCATTTTGGTGGCCGTAGTCATAGCTGCAAATTGCAGTGACTCAGATTCTATTACAGGTAAATTCTCTTTTTCTGTTGGTATAAGTGTAGATAACGAATAACCATTTCATAAGCAGTATTAAAATATGTTTTCAGTTTTTCCATTGCGATTTGTATGAATTTCTTTTACAGGACCCGATCTGGAAGTCAATGTTTTACGCTTAAGATCTGGAAACCCAGGTAAATACTCTTTTGCATAATTTCTAAGGACATTTCAAGGTCTAATAGCTTCATTTGGTGCTGACCTATCTCGTTGTGGTTCTCTACTTCCGTGATTTAATAACTGCCTCGCAAAATCTGTTACCTGCTGTAATGTCAGTTGTAATCAACACGTGTACTTTATACGATTTTATTACTTGTCTCATCTTCATCCCATATTTCAGCGTATATCAACGTGAAGAAACGGAAATTTTGGAGATTTTTCGGTATTTACGAGTGCTACATCTAAAAAAATTTTTTTAGTAAATGGACTTTGGTTGATTGCTTAGTGAAGCACATGTTATCGCAAATTATAGCTGTATTTGAGTCTGTTAGCTACTGTAACTTCAAAAGACGTTTAACAAAAATTAATTATATTTTTATCCCTGATTTTTCTGCTGTGTTAATAGATACTAGTTCTCAACTGTAATTAGTTATACCTTTAGCTTAACTGATCCCAAAATTAAAAGACAATCCGCTAGCTCATTTTAGTGACATTTGTTTGTTATTCTATAAAAAGTTGCAGCGACCACAACGCAGCTCCACAGTGAATGCTGATGAGTTAGCTGACATTCGTTCATAGCTGGAATTCACTCTGACTATGGTCAAACAATTAGAAACTGTGCGAATAGGTGCGTTTGGAGGGCTCTCCACAGTTGTGCACCAGAGACAGCAAGCATACGCCTCGCGTATCGTCCTCTCCTGTGTATTCTGTCCCCTCTACAGGATGTACAGTTTTCATCATTACTGATGCACTTGACACTGAGTGAGTAGACGCCATGAAAAGGAGAGAGAGTGATCAGAGAGAGCTCATGGTGTTCTACCCATACCTCTGACCAACAAGTGACTCACTTCACATGTTTGGAAACATGCTGTGTCCCGTGTGAGGACTAGCCAAACGCAAAAATGCTAGAGGTCTATAAATCGTCGGCAATTCCAATGAATGGCGAATGATGGTAACAATTAGAGAAATTGCAACAAGGGTTGGGGAGCAACACGAGTTTCACTCATTTTTCACACCCGATTTCCTCATTTGACATGTTGTAGAGGCTATTTCGGCAGCTACTGAGGGAACAGGATACACCCGCTGCAGATTGTGGCACACATTGGAACGAAAATGCCCGTCGTTGCAGCTCCGACATCGTGCTTGGATCATTCCAGCATCTGGCAGAGAAGATAGAGAACACACGCCTTGTTCATGGAGTTCTGACAAAGCTCACAGTCTGAAGCAGTGTCTGAAGAACTGATAGTGCCTCCTGGTTCTGACTGTAGAGGAAGCCAGTTCTATGAAACGCTTGGCTGCAGTTTCCAGGACTTGCACCATTGGCTTAAGAACTGTAAGGTGCCACTAAAATGGTCAGGTGTACATTAGAAGCTCCTACCCAGGTAGCTGACTATGTGTGGAGTGGAGTACCTGTATGATGTTAAGTCTTTCTGATTTTCTCGATAAGAAACCCCACCGTAACTGCTCGTACTATCTTTTCTACTACCTCATGCTCCAGGGGAAAGCTTCACTTGGCGCTGACATTACACATTGTACACGGTTGGCGGGGTTACGGCAACATTCTCCCATTTCCGCTGAGTGGTCAAAACACACTCCTGCCGCATTAACTCAGCTCGTCCTGTTTCTCCGAGAGATGCAGAAGGTCACAGAAATAGCCCTCTCTGACTTCCGTTCAGGTCCGACTTAGGCTGGGACCATAACATAGACGAATCTCCAGGGATGGCAGGGCAGAGATTGAGGAGCAGCTACAAGATGCAAAGGGACTGTTTAGGAGTTTTTGCTGTATGGGATCCTTAGCAGATAGATTCGAAAAAGGTGACTCGTTTCGAGATATGAGTAGCTTGTCACACAGATACTCTGCAACACTGGTTTCTCGTGCTTTATCAAAAAGCCTTCACCTATGATTTTGGCCCTTATATAATTTAATGTTATAGTATCTCCCTGTAACTTTACCGCCCGCATCTCGTGGTCGTGCGGTAGCGTTCTCGCCTCCTACGCCCGGGTTCCCGGGTTCGATTCCCGGCGGGGTCAGGGATTTTCTCTGCCTCGTGATAGCTGGGTGTTGTGTGCTGTCCTTAGGTTAGTTAGGTTTAAGTAGTTCTAAGTTCTAGGGGACTTATGACCACAGCAGTTGAGTCCAATAGTGCTCAGAGCCTTTTGAACCATTTTTTGTAACTTTACCTGTTTTATTTATCATGGGTTCGAGATGTTGTTCACTTGCACTACACCTATATCTAGCTGTTCTCTCACATGTTTAGGTGTCTTCTCTTTGTATGGAGTAAAAGTAGCTGCTGACACGCCACTTTCTTCTTCGATTCCTTTGCGAATATAAGTTTTTACCTGTGTACAATGCCGACCAGTAAATGTTATCTCGTTTTTATAATGCTTTCAAAGCTATGAAGTTTATTCCTACTTTCATATTATCACACACCTACTATATATCTGCAAAAGCTATGTACATTCTTAAATTTCTTTCGTACAGCTCTCTAAAGTGATTTTAAATTTTATTTTGGAATCAAATTGATTTTCTGAGAATGTGGCGTCAACTGTTCGAGGACGAAGGAGTTGGATGGTGAAGCTTTTCGGTAATTTTCGCTTTTTAAGACATTCTTAATTTTGCGGATGGGCGTTATAAGGCTTCTCTCAAGATCAGCTGGCAGTTTTCCGTGTTCATGTACGCTACAGTTAAGAGCATATAACAGGACTTTGATATCCATTCCAGCCACATAGAGAAGTTAGGACAGAATATTGTCGATTCCTAGGGTACCTAGTTGCTCGTGTTTTTTTGGAGCTACTACAGATTCTGATTTTAAAATGAATATAACGAAGTCTTGGGTTGGTAGACAGAAGGACATTGCATATATGTAAAACGTAATTTAACTTCTCATTTGAAGTATCCCCTTATCATCTAAAGACGATTTTCTACACACTGGTTATGAACAGGAACGGGTAATTTTTTGAACGAAAATTAGATCTTGCAATTGAGAACTTAACCTTTCAAATTATTAATGTCATCTGAAACGCTGTTTTAGCGTACATCAGCTCAAAATAATATCAGGAAGGAAAGGTGCACTATGTGATCAAAAGTACCCCGACATCTGACTGAAAATGACAAATTCGTACCAATCTCCACCGGTAATGTTGGAATTCAGTACGGTGTTGGCCCACCCTTTGCCGTGATGACAGCTGCTTCTTTCGCAGGCATACGCTCAATCAGGCGCTGGAAGATTTCTTGAGGAATGGCAGCCCATTCTTCACGAAGTGCTACACTGTGCAGAGGTATCTACAATGTTCGGTAAGGCCTTGCACAAAGACGGCGTTCCAAAACATTCCGAAAGTGTGCTGTAGGGTTCAGGTCAGGACTCTGTGCAAGCCAGTCCATTACAGGGATGTTATTGTCGTGTAATCACTTCGCCATAGGTCGTGCATTATGAACAGGTGCTTGATCGTGTTGAAAGGCGCAATTGCAATCCCGGAATTGCTCTTCAACAGTGGGAAGCAAGAAGTTGCTTAGAACATCAGTGTACACCTGTGGTGTGATAGTGCCACGCAAAACAACAATGGGTGTAAGTCCCTTCCATGAAAAACACGACCACACCATAACACCACCGACTCCGAATTTTACTGTTGGCACTACACACGCTGGCAGATGATGTCCACTGGGGATTCGCCATACACACACTCCGCCATCGGATCGCCACATTGTGTATCGTGATTCGTCACTCTACACAACGTTCTTCTACTGTTCAATCGTCCAATGTTTACGCTCCTCACACCAAGCGAGGCGTCGTTTGGCATTTACCGGCGTGATGTATGGCTTATGAGCAGCCGGTCGACCACGAAATCCCAGTTTTCTCACCTCCTGCCGAACTGTCATAGTACTTGCAGTGGATCCTGATGCAGTTTGGAATTCTTGTGTTATGGGTTGGATAGATGTCTGCCTATTACACATTACGACCCTTTTCAACTGTCGGCGGTCTCTGTCAGTCAACAGACGACATCAGCCTGTACGCAATCGTTCTGTATGTGTCCTTTTACGTTTCCACTTCACTATCACATCAGAAACAGTGGACCTATGGATGTTTAAGAGTGTGGAAATCTCGCGTACAGACGTAAGACACAAGTGACACCCAATATATTCAATAACCTTACCACATTCAAAGTCCATGAGTTCTGCGGAGCGCCCCATTCTGCTCTCTCACGATGTCTAATGACTATTGAGGTCGCTGATATGGAGTACGTGGCAATAGGTGGTGGCTCAATGCACCTAATATGAAAACATATGTTTTTGGGGGTGTCCGTATACTTTTGATCACATTTTATAGTATTGACATGTGTAAGAAGTGCTGAAAACTGGTTGCAGTCTGATTATGCTGCTACCCCAAGTTAATGGTTCCTAGAAACGCACCCGACACTCTATTAGCCCGTTGTTGATCCTGTGTAACTGGCAACAAAGAGGAGTATCAGGAGCAGAGCAATACAATTTCCTGCAGTACAATATTGTTGTTCCTTTAAATAAATGGAAATATCAGGATGATACCTCGTTGAATAAAGAACTGCCACTTTGTGAATGATCTCCTGGCAAACAACTGTAGAAGGAAATTAAGGATATGAGATTTGCACCACATCTGTAGCTTGTTTTGCAGACGAAATGTGCTGAAACCAATAGAAAATTGTTTAGGTGGTTTAATTAGAGACTACATTACCACTCGCTGCTTCTCCCACGCAGACTGTAGGGTGTGCACAGATATTTCTTTCTTTAATCGAATTTTTATATTGTTCACAAATTTCTACACGTTCTAAACATTTCACGCAAATTAAGGCCACCGAAGCGTGGTCTTTTCTGAACATACTTCTGCCAAAAAGATTATTCTGGTAGCTGAAGTCCAAGTCTTTTTGTTAATCATGCGTTTTACGTTCTTGTGATGATATTTACTTAGAAACTTTCATCCTCTAATCCATATTTATTTATATCTAATCGAGAATTGAAATACCATTTTCATAGACTTAACTCTACAGTTTTTGATGAAATATTGTCTTGAAATTTTCCATCCCCCATTTCACCCACTGGGGGGTTCAGTTTCCAAACAAAGTGAAACACGTAATGTATATATTTGTAACATAGGAGGCAAATACAAATTTCTGTACATTTAGCTATTAGTATGCTTTCGTGATGAATAAATTCCATTAAACTTTTCATCCTGTCTCACTCCCCTAGACCTTGAACTTCCAGAAACACTGAAACACTTTTTTTTGTCAAATACCAATTTCCACAGATGTACTTTTTTTATGTTTCATTAGTTCTTCAACATGATTTATTTTCAAATAAACTTTCACCCACTATTTTAGCCCCTTAGTGGCTCAGTTTCCAAAAATTCTCAAAGTATTATTTATTTCTGACTGAAAAATCACAAACCAATTTTCGTAGTTCTAGCTTCAAAATTGCCCCAACCCTTTAATGTCAAGTGTCGCGAATTCGCGTCATATCAGTGCTCTACTAATAAATGGAAGGTTAACTGTTATTTAATAGCACTGCCGCTAGATGCTGATTCTTCATGAACCTGAGTGTTTCGGGTACATCTAAAGCACCACAGTTTTTGTTTATTACATTTCATTTAGAAATTTATTCAGGCATTAAGCAGTTGCCAGTGACCTATTTTCAAAAAAAGCTTTATCCCCCATTTCACCGCCTTAGGGGTGAAATTTCGAAAAATGCCTTCTTAAACGACGCCTACAATTTAAGACCAACACGCTCTCCAAATTTCAACTTTCTATCCTTAGCGGATTGGGCTGGGTGATGATGAGTCTGTGAGTGATTCAGTCATTGGCCTTCATACACTGAAGAGCCAAAGAAAGCCTAACATCGTGTAGGGCCCAAACGAGCATGCAGAAGTGCCGCAACATGAAGTGGAATGGACTCGAATAATGTCTGAACTAGTGCTGAAGGGAATTGACACCATGAATCCTGCAGGGCTGTGCATAAATCACTAAGAATACGAAGGAGTGGAGATCTCTTCTCAACAGCACGTTGCAAGGCATTCCAGATATGCTCAATAATGTTCATGTATGGGGAGTTTGGTGGCCACCGGAAGTGTTTAAAGTCAGAAGAGTGTTCCTCGAGCCACTCTGTAGCAATTGTGGACATGTCGGGTGTCGCATTGTCCTGCTGGAATTTCGCTAGTCGATCGGAATGCACAATGGACATTAATCGATGCAGGTGATCAGACAGGATGATTACATACATGTCGCCTATCAGAGTCGTACCTAGACATATCAGGGGTCAGATATCACTCCAAGTGCACACACCCACACGACTAGAGAGCCTCCACCAGGTTGAACAGTCCGCTGCTGACATGCAGGGTCCATAGATTGATGAGGTTGTCTCCATACCCTCACACGTCCATCGGCTCGATACAGTTTGAAAGGAGACTCGTCCGACCACGCAACATGTTTCCAGTCATCAACAGTAGAATGTTAAGGTTGGCGGGCCCAGGCGAGGTATAAAGCTTTGTTTCGTGCAGTCATCGAGGGTACACGTGTGGGCTTTTGGCTCCAGAAGCCCACATCGATAATGTTTCGTTGAATGGTTCACACGCAGACACTTCTTCATGGCCCAGCATTGAAATCTGTAGCAATTTACTAAAGGGTTGTACTTCCATCACGTTGAATGATCTCATGAGTTGTCATTGGTTCTGTTCTTGCAGGATGTTCTTCCAGCCGCAGCGTTGTCAGAGATTTGGTGTTTATACCGGATTTCTGATACTTGTGGTACACTCGCGAGATAGTCGAACCGGAAAATCCCCACTTCTTTGCTACCTCGGATTTGCTGTGTCCCATGGCTCGTGCGCCGACTATAGCACCACGTTCAAACTCAGTTGGTAAACGGTCTAACAACTGCGGCCGACACTTGTTGTCTTAGGCAGGCGTTGCCGACCACAGCATTGTATTCTGCTTGTTTGTATCTCTGTATTTGAATATGCGTGCCTATACCTGCATCTTTCGCTCTTCAATGTACATTGAGATTTGCAGCTATTCACCTATTTCATTATTTCGAGAGAGAAAGCATATTGTTGCGATCCACATGAAATGTAAAATATTCGCAATAGTTACTTGATGCAGATCTGCATAGGGCTCAAGTAAGTAAGCAGAGTGTTCTATGGGGGAACAAGGTTCTTAGTGACACTGTGTGTTTCAGGACAGTCCGCAGTGGAACCAGAAACGGAGGCTAAGGAGACCCCAACTGTGGGTCTGAGCGCCCTGCTGGACGCCGGGGAGGGCGCCGTGGTGACCCTGGTGGCCGGCGACACGCGTCTCGCAGCGCACAGGGCCGTCCTGGCTTCCAGGAGCCCCGTGTTCCAAGCCATGTTCCGGCAGGACCCGCTGGAGGCCAGCAGCGGTCAGGTCGCAGTCCAGGACGTGGAGGGCCCGGTGCTGCGCCAGCTGCTGGCCTACCTGTATACACTCCAGGCCCCCCGGCTGCCCGGCATGTCTGCACAGCTGCTGGCAGCCGCTGATAAGTACGGCGTGTCGGCCCTGAAGGCGGACTGCGAGCTGCAGCTGGCCGCACAGCTCTCCGTCGAGACAGCGGCGGCCACGGCTGCTCTCGCGGTCAGGCACTCCTCTGACAGCCTCAAGCAGGCGGCCATTAAATTCATAAGGGCTCACTTGGTGCAGGTGATTTTCACACCGGGCTGGGCTGATGCAGTGCGCTCCCAGCCTCAAGACATGGCTGATGTGTATCGCCTGCTCTTGGAGACGCCAATGGAAACCAGGTAAGCATAGGGCACTCTTCTGTGCTGTCCACTTCCATATGTGTGTGTGTGTATGTAAATTTACCAGCATTGTTTGCCACTGAGTTTCCTTAGACGTGTCTGTCGTGTATCATCAATGGCCATCTATTTTGTGTCCCATTAGGCTACTGTTAACTAGTTCATGCAAGTAGCCTTGTTGTCTCTGCTGCTGCTATCATGCTGTAAATTGGGAACATAAAGATGAGAAGCATGTGCGTCACGTATTATTTGCACCGGGAACTCTTTACGACCCTGCACTAAGGTTCAAGAAGGCCAGAAACGTATTATAATTTCCCGACTATCGCGTTACTGTGCTGTGAATACTCACCTGTAGAAAAGTTAGTTGTAACAAAGCAGACAGATGAAGTAATCGCTATTCCCACATCAGTACTACAGCTTCTTTTTCACTTTCTAGATACATGTGTGCAATATGTGTGCAAATTCCATAGCATCGTTAGTTTATTCCTCCAAGCAATACGTGGACGTTAGGAATAACTTTTCAGAAGTAAATTAGGCTCCAAGAAGATGTGTGTTGTTCTCAGTTGGACCATGTGTGGAATACATCTATTATAGCAGGTGACGTGAGCACATGTGCACCAGGTTGCAGCTGCTTGCTCCTCGCAGATCCTGTGAACACCCCACAAGGCAAAAAAGAACTAGCCCTCACAACAACAAGGCAGCCTCAGTCAGCTGCACATGACGCAGGGCCTTTCATCCCCAAAATGTGTACTGTACTTTGGAACACTCCAGTCTATAGCATGCACAGGAGAGAACATTACCCGTCAAGACGCTGTACTTGCTTCTTGGAGGAGCAGGTCAAATCTCTGCCCACCCATCTTGCTTGAAAATCTCTACAGCGTTACTCATTTCTGTCCAGTCTACTCTGCAGTGGTTCCATCTACTGAGACCTTCGCTATCCCACCTATTGCTGTTACTAATTCATCTCTAACAACGACAATACTGATGGGACGGGGACCTATCGATACAACTGTCCTTTGTTGCATACTGTATCACAATACAAGTATTCCCTACAAGTGTAGTGCCTAATAATTCCCACATATCTCCTTTGTCTTTCTTGTTGTTGTTGTGGTCTTCAGTCCTGAGACTGGTTTGATGCAGCTCTCCATGCTACTCTATCCTGTGCAAGCTTTTTCATCTCCCAGTACCTACTGCAACCTACATTCTTCTGAATAGTCCCCACCCGGAGATCCGAATGGGGGACTATTCTACCTCCGGAATATTTTACCCAAGAGGACGCCATCATCATGTAATCATACAGTAAAGCTGCATGCCCTCGGGAAAAATTACGGCTGTAGTTTCCCCTTGCTTTCACCCGTTCGCAGTACCAGCACAGCAAGGCCGTTTTGGTTATTGTTACAAGGCCAGATCAGTCAATCATCCAGACTGTTGCCCTTGCAACTACTGAAAAGGCTGCTGCCCCTCTTCAGGAACCACACGTTTGTCTGGCCTCTCAACAGATACCCCTCCGTTGTGGTTGCACCTACGGTACGGCTATCTGTATCGCTGAGGCACGCAAGCCTCCCCACCAATGGCAAGGTCCATGGTTCATGGGGGGTTGTCTTTCTTTTATGCTTAAATATTTATGCAGTATTGGATACACTGGAATTCCTGCCTGATCTACTTCTCATTTTCTTTCTATCTCTCTCGCTTCCTATATATATAAAGATTTTAAAAAAAGTTGTAATTCCAATTTGTTTGTTCAGAGGAAGAAATCCAACGATACCACACAAAACCTGTCACCCCATCCCATGTGTGGATGGTGGAAAGCAACTTAGAAAGCTTCAGTGGGAACCCTCGCTTTTTATTTTTACGATTCAGCAGCTAAATCTACAAACATTTTGTCTGAAGCATTTTTTTCCTTCCGCCAAAGATGGAACTGTGATCCCAACCTCCATGCTGTGAGAGTACATGAGGCAATATTTCATAACTTCTAATTGGGAACCCAATTAGCATCATTGTATTCCTTCAACATATTGAAAAGGGGGTTACTCAACATGACACTGTGGTCATGTAGCGAGCTATGACATATCATAACAGGCAGTATACTGTGACCAGATCTTAAATATCATTTGGACATCGAACAGATATTGGCTCTAAGCATTACAACACTTACACAGTGCTTATTGTCCTCATACCTACCTATCATTTGGTGCATGCTGGTGCAAGTGGACGATGAATGTTCGATGATTTATGGAGCATGTAAGAGTCTGCTGTTGCCTTGTATGCCCGTTTAGATACCTCTCATACGTGCCTCTTTCTGTACAAACTGTTGCTTGGTATGGTAATATACCAGTATGGGGAGCTCGGCAGAAGTGGTGGATACGATGATTAGATCAGTGGTAAGTTATGCATCTTACTGGAGCTACTACCATTGTTGGCAATGTGTTGACCACTGTTATTTGTGTGCTGTCAATTTCCCATCAGTACTGTCTGCAGGAAACTGTCATCTGGCCCCCATGTGAAGACACTCTCCTGAGTAGTATCTCTTTGTGCAGCGCGTCAGCTGTTGGAGACTGTGACAGCGGGGCCACTCCCACCCCCACCACTCAGCCACACAGCGACCACGGCGGGACCCCTGCCACAGCCGCACTCAACGCCCAGCCGCTCCACCTAATGGCAATGCCCTCTCTCTTCTGCGGTGAGTTCTGTCACTACAGATGCACATCTTCCACATCCACAGTGTTGCTTATGCTGGCACTAACCAAACGCTGTGGAAAAAAAATTGAATTTAGCAGTATTGCATTTTTATGTCTTAAATGAAGCAGAGCTTATGACTGTTAACAGCAAACTTATTGTTTCAGTTGATTTCTACAACCATCATAGCAATCATGTACAGAATTGCACTAAGTTTCGAGAGTGGACGTCATTCCATTGATGCTCCACATACTTTTTTCGATTCACCGTGTATGCAGACTGCCCCTAAACATTTTACAATTGAGTGAATGTTTTCTGCGTTTAATTTTAAAAGAATATTATCTCCTTATTTGTTTTATATTATGCAACATTTGTAAAACAATTGGGCTTTCAAGAGACATTGATAATCTGCTACCTACACACCTCAACGTGGGTTACTAAAGTACCAATGGAAGATACGGTATAACTTGCCAGTAGCCAAAGAGGTCTTGATCCAGAACATATTGAGGAACAATGTGTTGACACATGTGGAAGCTCATTAAAATTAATTGTCAGGATTTAAATCTCTTAGTGCACAGTGGTACAGCTTTGTATAATGTGATACATAACTGGAGTATATAGTTTTTTGAAAGGCAAGTAACACATGGCGAGGCAGAAATGACGCCTTGTCTGGTGCCCGTCAGCTGTGTGCAAGTGACACACTTTCAGTAGCGCCTGTGGTGCAAGGACATAGATGTCCCTTTACTTTTGTGTCACGTCATCCACTTCTCCTAGCAGTGTCAACCACACAGATGTACTTGTCTGTGTCAACCACACAGACGTACTTGTCTTCGTCCTATATCTACAGCGTGATGCGATACACAGTACATTCAACTTTTAACACAATCCTTGTCCCAGAGCAGATCTGGCCCCAGCGCCCATGATTTCTCACGCTACATGAGCTATGCCGACCATTTTCTAGGCCATCATTATTATCAGAAAGTGAAACGACTCATGCTGACGACTTGTCACAACATAATATCTCTGGTTTAATTCAACATTTCCTGTTCTATTTTCCCATATCTTCTTATTCTGGATTCATTTTGGTGTCTTTCTACTAGACAACAGCTTTGAATAACACAGAGAGCTATCTAGCATCCATACTTACCACTGTGCCTCCTACAGCATGGTCTCTAACGCCTGAACTACATTTAATGGCTATTGTCATTAGCTTGGGCGTAGCCCCCTATTAGGAGCTAACATACATCCACAAGCGACAACATAAGCAAGCCCCTACAAATTAGGAACACTGACTGGATATGCCAGCTGCTATTAAAGCAGGCTAGAGCAAGGAAGGCGACAAGCTCACACACTGACGCGCAAACAAACCGCCAACTCTACCCTACACTCTGAATACGATATATAACCTATTGGACACCAAACGATGATGAACCTAACTGTTACAGATATGCTGACGCTCACCGAGAAGCCAACACTGGCACCCCACTGCAGACGCCAAGTAACACCACTGCACAACGTCAAAGGTATGCACCTGTATGATACCCATTACTAACAAAGTCTACCCTTGCGTGAGCTATACAGTCAGCAACAAAACAGCTACTGCTCTTACAACCCGCCCCAACTATCGCAGAAGTGTTTCGCCTTGGCTCTTGCCTAGGGACCTTTTCCCCACTTCCTCTCAAACCGCTACTCTTCTGTCAACTTTAGACCTAATCCCTCTCCAGAGTCCGCAGCTCGTGGTCTCGCGGTAGTGTTCTCTTTTCCCTACCATGGGGTCCCGGGTTCGATTGCCGGAGGGATCATGGATTTTCACCTGCCTCGAGATGACTGGGTGTTGTTGTGTCGTCTTCATCATCATCATTCATCCCCATTACAGTCAGAGGAGGGCAATGGCAAACTATCTCCGCTAGGACCTTGCCTGGTACAGTGGTGTGGGTCTCCTGCATCGTCCCCCACGCTCTGTCAAGGAGAATGCGACTTCATCATCATCATCACCATCTCTCTAGATGAGGGCGTTAATCATAACAGACATACACAGACATCGCAGTACCCACATTCTGCGAGACATCACTTAGTGAAAAGTGACCAATATGCAGAGATGGCAGTAGTCCTTTCGTGTTGGGCATCATGTCAGTGTGGGTGAGGAAGGGCTTCAATCTATTTCTGATTTAAATTTCTGTACGGTTGTTATCGATATGTATTCAGAGTCATGCCCAATATTTGTCACATCACTCCAGCATAACTCTTTACTCCTGTATATACTTTTGAGTCGTGCTCGTTTTTTTTTTTTTTTTTTTTTTTTTACGAAGTGTTGATTAGTGTGCTAAGCTCCTAGTATTGGGTTTTCATGAAGAGCAGTGATAAATTAGGTCAATGGTAATTCATTCATCTTAGAGGACCTATTACTGTCGTTGTTACTGTGTGTTATATGATTTGTGTATGGCCGATCCATCAAAAGTAGTAATCTGCTGTCTGACTTCCACATGAAAACACTTTGCCACGTCAGTCTCTCTGTGGGGGGCACGCAAGCCACTAAAGACAGTGGGGAATCCCCAGCCACTCCCCTTCACCGCGACCACTGTGACTATTTCTGGACTCTTGCCTCAGCTGCACTGTCCACGGCTCCCCGCCTCTCTCCCACACCTTGTAACGCCACCATGTCTGTCCTACAGTAAGTTCTCTGCGCACATTTTCTACATTCACATTATAACTTACGGGGGCATTCAGCAAGTGTTATGGACCAAAAATGGAATATCACTTTAATGGATTTTTCAATAAAGCTGAGGTTAAGACTGTTAACAGCAAACTCGCTCACAGACGGAATCTTTCACTTTGAGACAGAGTGTACACTCAAATGAAACTTCCTGGCACATGTAAATGGTGCCTGGACCAGGAATCGCACCAGGGACCTTAGCCTTTTGGAGGCAACTGCTCTACCAACTGATGATCCCCCGCATAATACTTCCACTAGTACATCTCAAATTCCAAATCACACAGAAGTTTTCCTGCGATAGTTAGTAGAATTGTTCTCCTGGTAGAAAGGTTATTGTGGAGAAGTGGCTTAGCCACAGCCTGTGAGAGTGTTTCCTTTCTTAGCCAAGCGGTCTAGGGCGCTGTGCGGCTGGTCCCAGTGGAGGTTCGAGTCCTCCCTCGGGCATGGGTGTGTGTGTGTGTGTGTGTGTGTGTGTGTGTGTGTGTGTGTTTGTTTGTTTGTTTTTAGGATAACTCAGGTTGAGTAGTACGTAAGCTTAGGGACTGATGACCTTAACAGTTAAGTCCCATAAGATTTCACACACATTTGAACATTTTTTTTTCCTTTTTTCTGGCGATGCTGGTTCTGCAAATTTCGCAGCAGAACTTTTGAGAAGTTTGGAAAGTACGGCATTAAAGGATGTAAAGCTATGAGGGCGGGTCCAAAGTCGCGCTCGGGTGGAGCACATGCGCTGTTGGTAGAGCACATGAATGGGAAGGCTATAGTCCCAGTTTACAGTTCCAATTGTAATCTTACCCTCCCACATTAAATTTTCCAGTCTCTTCATTAGTTTAAAAAGCTTTTACTTACTTCATTTTCTCGTTGTTGGCTGCAGTCACGCCTAGGAGATTATTCTTGAGGCTGTAAGTCCTTTAACTCAGTGGGTTCCTGTTGATCTGATAACTGATGAAGTAATTTCTCTTTCTGTGACATTTTTCTTTGCTTTTCCCATTCTTTTATGTCACACCGTCTTTACAATTTCCGCTTCCATAAAAACAATAATTACAGTGTTAATGCCAAAATTAAAACATGTCCGATTCCCTCTATTCCTAACATTCTGCGGTACTAACTATAATTCAAAGAGTTTACAAAGCAAAAGAGAATACAAACTTTCTTGACAAAAGAAGCAGCTTCATCAAGTTATATCATTTTTTTATAAGTGAGTCCAGAGACCAATTTAATAATTAGAATTAGATTGTACAATTAATAATACGAATTTTAAGTATGCCAGATATTTCGTAATTTCAAATATTTCTAAAGGAAGAGTAATTATAACTGAACATATACATCGATTGTAATGAATTAATTTCTTTTTTATACATTTTAGCCTGAAATGTAATGGATCATAGACAAAATAAAATGAAATTCATTTACTTAAACAGCTGAGATAATGTTCACCTATACAAGAATCGAAAGTATACTTGGTATCGACTATTTCTATTAAAAAAGGGTAATGTTGAGGAGGATGTCCCATTGCACGATCCGGAACAGTTTTAATCCACCCCAGCAAACTTTTTGTTTCAGTCGACCTCTACCTCCTTTACATTAGCGAGTTCATTTTGGCGGCTGAATGTCATACCTTCAATTCTACACTTATCATTCTCGACTCACCACATGTCCATACTGCCTTTAAACATTTCATAGCTGGTCAATTCTTTTGTGATGTTTACATTTAGAAGAATAATATCACCTCTGTTCTTTTAGATTACGCAGAATTTCGAAACCGATCTTGCTTTCAAGAGACAGTGACCATTTGCTGCCTACACACTTTTCTGTGGGGCACTAAGACAGCAATATAAAAAAAATTGTTACAGCCAACACCTCTTTTACTGGACAATGGTGGCGGAAGTAGTCATGGTGTGGAACTCGTGGAAATTTAAAAATTTGACACATCCAGAACCCGATTAAAATTAATTGTTGGTTCTTATATATCTACTTATTTTCTACTGTAGGATACATAAAATTGTTCTCAGTTGTCTTGGAAATCAAGTAATGAGCAGCGGAATGGAAATGTCTTGGTTGGCGTCTTTCAAGAAGCTCTCACAGCACACGGACATAGATACCCTTGCTTTCTGTGTCACGCCATCTGCTTCTCCTACTGGCAAAAACCACACAACAGCCACTCTGTTTGTCCCGTGTCGAAAGCGCAGCAGCATATCCAGGGCGCGTGATGTTTCAAATTGTCACCATGCTGGTCCCAGAACAGTACAGGCAGTTGGCGCTTGTGTATTCTAACAGCACGTATGTTTCAATTGGCGCGAGTCCCTGTGGATGTCAAGGCACACTCCTGTCGGTTATGGTTTTTAGTGTCACAAATAGCCCCAGGAGCCAATGGCCTTGCCGCAGTGGCAACACCGGTTCTCAACAGATCACCGAAATTAAGCGCTGTCGGGCTGGGCTAGCACTTGTATGGGTGACCATCCGGTCTGCCGAGTGCTATTGGCAAGTGGGGTACACTCAGCCCTTGTGAGGCAAACTGAGGAGCTACTTGATTGAGTAGCGGCTCTGGTCTTGGAAACCGTCATACGATCAGCAGAGTGGTGTGCTGACCACATGCCACTCCATATCCCCATCCAGTGACGCCAATGGGCTGAGGATGACACGGCGGCGGGTCGGAACCGTTGGGTCTTCATGGCCTGTTTGGGAGGGGTTTAGTTTAGTTTTTGATAGCCCCAGGAAGTAACATCACACATGTTAACACCTTCTCACATCATATCACTGGTTTCATTTATCGTTTTTAATTGTATTTTCCATATTTTTGTATGTTCGATTTATTTTCATGCCTTCTTTCTGCAGACAGCTGGAATGGAATAACTCAAAGAGCTCTTTAGCCTCCCCATTTACTGTTCTCTATATCCTACAGACCAGTGGCTGATGCCCGGGCACGATAATTGAACTATATGTAGTACATAAAGTGTTGTTGCCTTTGAAATTTATGAGTGATTGTTGTTATGTATTCTAAATCTGCCAGCCAGTCATTGTCACATCAGTCCAGCATAACTGTCGACTCTTGTATGTACCTTTCATCTCTGCTTTATTTCGGTGCATGCGGTCGATTCAGATGCCAGGCTATTGCTGTGGGGAACTCTGGAGAAGCATAGTGTAAACTGATTAGAGCAATGGTAAGTCATCTATCTTAGCTGAACCACTGTTTTTGTCGGCAATGTGTATCCCATTATTTGTGTGTGTGTGTGTGTGTGTGTGTGTGTGTGTGTGTGTGCACAATTCCTCAGCACTACTGTCTATGGTAAGCTGTCCTCCAGCCTCCAGGTGAAATACTATCCTAACCATTGCCTCTCTTTGCAGACTGCCAGCAACTGCAGACGGCAGGACCACCCCCGCTACTGAGCTGCACAGCAACCGTGGCTGGACTTCGGTCACAGCTGCACCACCCACGACTCTGCACTCCACACTCTGGCCTGATGGCAGCACCGCCTCTACTCTGCAGTGAGTTCCATCACTACATGTGCTCTTTTTCCACATCCATAGTACAGCGTATAGCGGCATAAGTTAGAAAAGCAAATATCGTTTTATTGTACACACATCAAAAAAAGTTTTGCATCAGCTCGGTTCCGAGAGTTCCAGAATCTGTGCAGTCAATTAGAATATAGATCAACATAGGCACCATTTCCGCCCTTTTTATTGCTCATGAAAACCACACATTGCATGTTGTACCACCATGCAGCGAGACCTTCAGAGATGGTGGTCCATACCGCTGTACACACCAATACCTCTAATACTCAGTAGCATGTCCTCTTGCATTGATGCATGCCTGTACTTGTCGTGGCATACTATCCAAAAGTTCATCAACGCACTGATCATCAACATTGTCTGTCTCCTCACCAGCGATTCGGTGTAGATCCATCAGAGTGGTTAGTGGGTCACGTCGTCCATAAATAGCCCTTTTCAGTATATCCCAGGTATGCTCGATAGGGTTCACATCTCGAGAACATGCTTGCCCCTCTAGTTGAGTGATGTCATTATCCTGAAGGAAGCCATTCACAGGATGTGTAAGATGGCGGCGCGAGTTGTCGTCCACAAAGACGAATGCCTCGCCAATACACTGTCAGTGTGGTTGCACTATTGGTGAAAGGATGACATTCACGTATCGTACAGCCACTACGGGGCCATCCATGAGCACCAGCTGCATACGTCGGCCCCACATAATGCCACCCCAAAACAGAAAGGAACCTCCGCCTTGCTGCACTCGCTGGACACTGTGTCTAACACGTTCAGCCTGACCGGGTTGCCTCCAAACACTTCTCTGACAGTTGTTTGGTTGAAGGTATATGCAGCACTCATCGGTGAGGAGAACATAATGCCAATCCTGAGCAGTCCATTCGGCACGCTGTTGGGCCCATCTGTACCTCGCTGCATTGTGTCATGGTTGCAAGGATGGACCTCGCCATGGAGCTTATGTGCACAGTTTGAGTCGTAACAAGATGTTCTGTAGCTGCACGAAAAGCATTATTCAACATGGTGGCGTTACTGTCAGGGTTCTTCCGAGCCATAATCCGTAAGTAGCGGTCATCCACTGCAGTAGTAGCCCTTGGCCACCCTGAGTGAGGCATATCATCGACACTTCATGTCTCTCTGTATCTCCTCCATTTTCAAACAACATCGTTTCGGTTCTCTCTGAGATACCTGGATACTTCCATTCTTGAGAGCCTATCCTGGCACAAAGTAATAATAGAGACACGATCGAACCGCGCTATTGTTTTTCTAGGCGTGGTTGAACTACAGACAACACAAGCCGTGTACCTCCTTCCTGGTGGAATGACTGGAACTGATGGGCTGTCGGATCCCCTCCATCTAATAGGCGCTGATCATGCATTGTTGTTTACATCTTTGGGCGGGTTTAGTGACATCTCTGAACAGTCAAAGGGACTGTGCCTGTGATACAATATCCACAGTCAACGTCTATCTTCAGGAGTTCTGGGCACTGGGGTGGTGCAAAACTTTTTTTTGTGTGTGTATTTGGTAATATCCTCATAACGTACCTTGTTATTCACCAGCAGAGCTCCCCTTGTTTGCATCTGAATCTCACACTTATTCGTACACCCACTAGCTTGCTCCTGCCTAACCATAAACTTGTAGCTGCAGTTAGAGCTTCAGCCTCATGTACTTATCTCTACGCTGTACTGCAGGACAATAATGGCTGTGATTGCAACAGGAAATGTCGAGATGTACTACTCAAGATGACGAGAACGATGAGAGCATACAGCACACTTCGAAGATGCCTGCAGAGTGTGACTATAGTGATGTGCACAGCCATTATCCTCTGTAGATCTGACACGTGCTTCCAAGTTCCGTGGAGCCGAATATCTTGAACATCAGTCAATGTCAGTTGTTAATGTTAGAACTCTAACCAAAGATGTACTGTCTTTGACAAAGTACGAAAGGAGAACACTTAAGTTACACCTTTGAGGTAAAATATTTAACTAACACATCTCACTCGCTCCACCAAAATCGTCCAAAGTTCCATTTAAGTACCATGCCACTTAATTGTGTGTTTTAAGTGAATCTAAGTTCATGAATCTCTTGTCGAGCCTTGTTCAATAGTCTGGGTTTTCTAAGATTGGCCTCTCAATATACAAACACTTTGCTGTCGTTTCTTGTTGACAATATCACCTTATTCCCAAGAATTAGCAGTTTGCACTCAGTTAATACAAGGCAGAAATCCAATCTCCATTTGGGTCGCAATTCCTTAACTCTTTTGTAGAAAGATGTATAGTATACTGCTGCATCCATTTTCAGTGAGCTACCACAAGAATTCAAAAATCTTAGCAATAATCCACAAGCTTTCAAATCTAAACTGAAGTTTTTTCTCATGCGTCACTCCTTCTATTCTGTCGATAAGTCCTTGGAAAATTAAGCTGATCCCTGTGTTATGTTGTTGATTGCATTTACATGAACTTATGACTTGTCTTTTTTTGGGTTCATAAACACTTTATTTTGTCTGCAATCACTTTTATGTTGTACTTTCATGTACTGACACGTTCCTTGACCTTTGAGACTGGCTCCTTAATTTGGTACTACGAAACTAGATGTGTAAAATAAAAAAATTAAAGAAGTTTCTCCTGGTCACAGTGTTAAACAGAATACACTCACTCCTTTGGATTAAACACTGACCTAAGACACTTTCCTGCATTTACTTTAATTATGAAACTTGAGAGATTAGCTCAGTCAAAGTTCGATCAAATCACTGCACTATTTGGAACCAGTCCAAACAGAAATTAGTTCTCACTTCACTATTCAATTCAGAACACACAACTGGAGGACACTTTTCAATGAATTACTTTAGTTTAAAATTTAAGTTGTGAGCACAACACATACTGAAAACTCTTTATCTTTTTGAAGTTGGTAGATTGGTTGGTTTTTGGGGAAGAAGACCAGACAGCGTGGTCATCGGTCTCATCGGATTAGGGAAGGATGGGGAAGGAAGTCGGCCGTGCCCTTTCAGAGGAACCATCCCGGCATTTGCCTGGAGTGATTTAGGGAAATCACGGAAAACCTAAATCAGGATGGCCGGACGCGGGATTGAACCGTCGTCGAAGTTGGTAGAAATTCCATTATACACACTGCATCAATTCAGAGTAAACACTACTTGACAATTAACACTATCTTAAGGGTTTTTCCCATTCAGTTGCTGCCAGTTTGAGATCGTCAGGTTAGTGCACCCATTGTCTGATTTTATGTATTCAGTAGCAAGTGAAAGTTTATCTATAGTCAGAGTCTACTTTCAGAACAGTCAGAGCTTGGATTTATCATTGTCATATTTCTGTGAACTACACGATTTTGAAATTTTTAGAGTGTGTCGAGACGAAGTTCGATTTGCGTACCAGACTTCTTTGACACTGACTGTGATTTCATTAGCATGAGAAAAATTACCAGCAGTCACTACTGTACAACTTCAGAAACATGTCAGCTTCCATTTCTTACTGTGTTAAACTTCCATTCTTGCCAATTAACACGAATCGAAAATATCTAATTTCTGTTGAAAGAATGGTCGATCTGATTACAACACATATCCAGTGTTTCGAGATACGATTTAATCACTACTGAAACTTCTGGACACCTCACTGCCACTCATAAATATACTGTAAAACTTAGTAAACCAATCCTTTCGATCATTAGAGGTTAATTCGATGTGTTTAGCTCACAACTATGAGTCTTCATTACACAACATACTCTAAGTAATCAAAAGTACATGAACACCTCCAAAAACATACGTTTTTCACAGTATATGCATTGTGCTGAGACTTACTGCCAGGTACTCCCTATCAGCGACCTCAGCAGTCATTAGACATCGTGAGAGAGCAGATCGGGGCGCTGTGCGGAACTTCGAACGTGGTCAGCTGATTGGGCGTCACTTGCGTCATACGTCTGTACGCGAGATTTCCACACTCCTAAACATCCCTAGGTCCACTGTTTCCGATGTGATAGTGAAGTGGAAACGGCAAGGGACACGGACAGCACAAAAGTGTATAGGCTGACTTCTTCTGTTGACTGACAGAGACCGCCGACAGTTGAAGAGGATCTTAATGTGTCATAGGCAGACATCTATCCAGACCATCACACAAGAATTCCGAACTGCATCAGGATCCACCAAGTGCTATGACAGTTAGGCGGGAGGTGAGAAAACTTGGATTTCATGGTCGAGCGGCTGCTCATAAACCACAAATCACACTGGCAATCCCAAACGACGCCTCGCTTGGTGTAAGGAGCGTAAAAACTGGATGATTGATCAGTGGAAAAACTTGTGTGGAGTGACAAATCACGGTACACAATGTGGTGATCCGATGGCAGGGTGTGAGTATGGCGAATGCCCGGTGAACATCATCTGCCAGAGTGTGTAGTGCCAACAGTAAAATTCGGAGGTGGTGGTGTTACGATGTGGTCGTGTTTTTCATCGAGGGGGCTTGCACCCTTTGTTTTGCGTGGCACTATCCCACCACAGGCCTACATTGATGTTTTACGCAAATTCTTGATTCCCTCTGTTGAGGAGCAATTCGGGGATGGAAATTGCATCTATCAACACGATCGAGCACCTGTTCATAATGCACGGCCTGTGGCGGAGTGGTTACACACAATAACATCCCTATAGTGGAATGGACTGCACAGTCCTGACCTGAATCCTTCAGAACACCTTTGGGATGTTTTCGAACCTCTCCTCAGCGCAGCACTCCGTGAAGAATGGGCTGTCATTCCCCAAGAAACCTTGCAGCACTGGATTGAACGTATGCCTGCGAGAGTGGAAGCTGTCATCAAGGCTAAGGGTGGGCCATCACCGTATGGAATGCCAGCATTACCGATGGAGGGTGCCTCGAACTTGTAAGTCATTTTCAGCCTTGTGTCCGGATGCTATTGATCACATAGTGTACATGACGAATAAGGAGCAACGTGGAGGACTTTCGTCCGCGACGAAGAAAATGACTAAATGCAGTTCGTAGAAATTCTACAGCCCACAGCTTTTTGATATTATAGTATGTTCCTGCGCATTAAACGACTCGATGCAAATGCACAGCTACATCTGCCGCCATATTCTAGTGCGACTTTTACTTTTAAAAGTATACTATCTATAATTTCTTATACGTTAAACACCACTTGTAATCCAAGTCAAGATTTGAAGAGATCATGTTTATCTACTACATGTCCAGTTCCTCGTGGAGAAAAATACTTGCCGCACGTAGCGGCTGCGCAGTTTGAGGCGCTAAGTCACGGAATGCATAGCCTCTCCCTCCGGAGGTTCGAGTCCATCCCCAGGCATGGATGTGTGTATTGTTCTTGGCATAAGTTAGCTTAAGTTGTGTGTCAGTCTAGGGACAGATGATATCAGCAGTTTGGTCCCTTAGGAATTCACAAAAATTTGAATATTTGAAAAATACTTACAATGGGCACCTATTTCTTGACAACAGCCGAATAGCACTCACTCAGGAACTCGTGGAAGCTGAACTACTTGAGACAAATGGCAGCTCATTAAAATTAAGGTGTTACATATCTACTTCATTACACAAAAGTCATTTGTAATATTGTAGGATATACACTATGTGATCAAAAGTAATCGGACACATGGCTGAAAATGACTTACAAGTTCGTGGCGCCCTCCATCGGTAATGCTGGATTTCAGTACGGTGTTGGCCTACCTTTAGACTTGATGACAGCTTCAATCAGGTGCTGGAAGGTTTCTTGGGGAATGAAAACCCATTCTTCACGGAGTGCTGCACTGAGGAGAGGAATCGATGTCAGTCAGTGAGCAATGGCACGAAGTAGGCGTTCCAAAACATCCCAAAGGTGTTCGATAGGATTCAGGTCAGGACTCTGAGCAGGCCAGTCCATTACAATGATGTTATTGTCGTGTAACCACTCTGCCACAGGCTGTGCACTATGAACAATCGCTCGATCATGTTGAAAGATGCTATCGCCATTCCCAAATTGCTCTTCAAGAGTGGGAAGCAAGAAGGTGCTTAAAACATCAATGTAGGCCTGTGCTGTGATAGTGCCACGCAAAACAATAAGGGGAGAAAGTCTCCTCCATGAAAAACACGACCACACCAACACAACCGCCTCCGAATTTTACTGTTGGCACTACACACGATTGCAGATGACGTTCACCCGGCATTCGCCATACCCACACCCTGCCATCAGATCACCACATCGTGTACCGTGATTCGTCACTCCACACAACGTTTTTCCACTGTTCTATCGCCCAGTGTTTACGCTCCTTACACCAAGCGAGGCGTCGTTTGGCATTTACTGGCGTGATCTGTGGCTTATGAGCAGATGCTCGACCATGAAATCCAAGTTCTCTCAGCTCCCACCTAACTGTCATAGTACTTGCAGTGGATCCTGATGCAGTTTGGAATTTCTGTGTGATGGTCTGGATAGATGTTTGCCTACTACACATTACAACGCTCTTCAACAGTCGGCAGTCTCTATCAGTCAAAAGACGAGGTCGGCGTGTACGCTTTTGTGGTGTATGTATCTCTTCACTTTTCCACTTCACTACCACATGGGAAACAGTGGACCTACGGATGCTTAGGAGTGTGGAAATCTCGCGTACAAATGTATGATACAAGTGACATCCAATCACCTGACCACGTCGAAGTCCGTGAGTTCCGCTGAGCACCCCATTGTGTTCTCTCACGATGTCTAATGACTGGTGAGATCGCTGATATGCAGTACCTGGCAGTAGGTGGCAGCACAATACAGGTAATATGAAAAAAGTATGTTTTTGCGGGTATCCGGATACTTTTGATGACATTGTGTATATACTGGGTCCCAGTTTGTTTGTTTGAAAAGCGAGTAGCTAGCGGTGAGATGGAAATGACGTCTTGGCTGACATCAGTCTGGTCGACATAGGCATGATGGCGCGTTTTCAAGCAGCTTCTGTTGCGCGCAGACAAAGAGGTCACTTCTATTTTTTGTTGTGAGATCCGCCTCGCCCAGCGGCACCATTTACGTAAGCACCTCTTTGTCGTACAGTCACTGTAGCACGTTATTCCTGGCACATGTGCCGTTTCATGTTTTTCCCATCCAATCCCAAGACAGAATTGGTACCATTACACATGTTTTCTCACGGAATACAGATGTCAATGAACATTTTTTGGGCCATCAGTAGCGGTAGAAGGTGAGGTCACACATTCTGGCAACCTCTCAAAACATCGAATCAGTGGTACCACACTGAGGTGATGAAAGTCTTGGGATATTTCCTAATACCATGTCAGAGATCTTTTTGCCCAGCGTAGTGTACCAACTCGACGTGGCACCGACTCAACAAGTCGTTAGAAGTCCCCTGCTGAAACACTGGGCCATGCTGCCTGTAGCTGTCCATAATTGCGAAAGTGTTGCCGATTTAAGATATTGTGCACAAGGTGACATCTCGATTATGTACAGTAAATTTTCGATAGGATTCATGTCAGCTGATTGGGTTCACCAAATAAAATGCTCGAACTGTCCAGAATGGTCTTCAAACCAATTATTGTTTGGGAACATGAAATGCTTGAATGGTTACAAATGGTCGAAAGTAGCTGAACATAACTACTGCCAGTCAATTGTAGGTTCAGGTTGGACCAGACGACCCAGTCCATTCCATGTAGGCACATCCCACAGCATTTTGGAGCCACCACCAGCTTGCACAGTGTCTTGCAGACAATCAGGGTCCATAGTTTCGTGGGGACCGCGCCACACTCGAACCCTACCATCAGAACTTACTAACTGAAATCAGGACTCATCTGAACAGGCCACGGTCTCCAGGTTTCTAGAGCCCAACCGATATGGTCACAAGCCCACGAGAGATACTGTAAGCAATGTCGTGTTGTTATTAAAGGCACTCGAGTCGGACATCTGCTGCCATACCCCATTACCGCAAAATTTTAATCACTCTACAAACGAATACGTTCCTCGTGTGTACCCCATTATATGACACAGCATTTATTGTCCATTAGCATTGACAATTCTACGCAAACACTATCGCTCGCATTCGTTAAGTGATGCACGTCACCCACTGCATTTTCTGCGATGAGTGGTAATGTCCTAATTGTGGTATCCATATCGGAGTGCCCCACGCATCTAGCTTAAACTACCTCTCGGTGTTCCAAGTCTGTTATTTCCAGTCGCGCACTCATAATCACATCAGAAACCTTTCCACATGTCCTACCCGAGTACAAGCGACAGCTCTGCCAGTGAACTACCCTTCTGTACGTTGTGTGCGTGATACTGCCGCCGTCCATACCTACACATATCGTTATGCCAAGACTTATCTCAGTGTACATTATTCTTTCCTATGTTTACTTCATATTCCTTTCTAGGTGGATTTATTGTGTGTTAGCCACCAGATGCCGTGTTGTTTGATTTCAGTAAGGCATTTGACACCGTCCCACATTGGCATTTAATGAAAAAAATACAAGCTAACAGAGTATCGGAGCAGACCTGTGATTGGATTCAAGACTTTCTTGCAGATAGAACTCAACACGTCACTCTTAACAGAACTAAATCGACAAATGTAAAGCTAATATCTGGAGTGCCACAGGGAAAAGTGATAGGACCGACACTGTTTACAGTATATGTAAATGATTTAGTAGAAAGTGGCCGATGCTCTTAAAGGCTATTCGCAGATGGTGCAGTTGTTTATACCAAAGTAGCAACGCCAGAAGATAGTAAGAATTTGCAGAACGACTTGCAGAGAATTGATGAATGGTGCAGGTTCTGGCAGTTGACCCTGAACGTAAATAAATGTAACATATTGCGCATACATAGGAAGAGAAATCCACTACTATACAGCTACACTATTGATTACAAACAGCTGGAGACAGCGTCTGCCGTAAAATATCTGCCCGTAACTATCCAGAGCGTCCTTAAGTTGAATGACCATATAGAAAATATAGTGGGAAAATCAGACACCAGACTCAGATTCATCGGAAGAATCTTAGGGAAATGAAACTCATCCACGAAAGAAATGGCTTAAAAGCCGCTTGTTAGCCTGATTCTTGAGTATTTTTCATCTATGTGGAAACCCTATCAGATAGGACTGATAGAAGATCCAACGAAGAGCGGTGCATTTCGTCACGGGGTCGTTTAGCTGGCGAGAGAGCGTTACAGAGATGCTAAACAATCTCCACTGGCAGACGTTACAAGAGAGGCGCCGTGCATCACCGAGAGATTTACTATTGAAATTTCGGGACAGCACTTTTCAGGACGATCAGACAACATATTACTTCCCTCCCACATACATCTCGCATACTGACCATGAGGAGAAAATTCGAGAAGTTAGAGCCAATACAGAGGCTTACCGACAATCATTCTTCCCACACACTATTCGCGAGTGGAACAGGATTCGAGAGATCAGAAACTGGTACCGGAAGTATCCTCCGCCACGCACCATTAGGTGGCTTGCGGAGTATGGTATAGATGTAGATACAGAATAACACAAAGAGATTTTTAGCACCTCCGTGTCTCATCTGTCCTTCTTTCAACCTGACTCCAGACATGTGAGCTACAAACACTGATAATGGCAGTCCCACGCCATGTACGAGATGCGAAAATAAAGTAATGAGACTGATGTGAAAAAAAAATGTTGCTTACCGTTTTAATCAAGTTTAGTGTTGTCTCCTTCAAAGTAGTTCCTATATGATTCCACTCACTTTTGCCAACGTTTCTGCCACTGATTGTAACATTTCTTGAACTCATCTTCCGTAATATCCTCCAAGAACCTCGTCACACCTTTTTGGACATCTTGTGTTATTTGAAAATGGTGTCACTTGACTGCCGTTTTGACTCTTGGAAATAGAAAAAAAGTTCCACAGAGCGATGTCTGGTGAATAAGGTGGCTGTGGTAGTACTGAAATTTGCTTTGAGGCTAAAAATTGCTGTACTGGCAGAGCAGTATGGGATGCCGCATTATCGTGATGCAGAATCCTATTATCAGCAATATTGGCACAGACATGAAGCACTCTTTTACAAAGTCTTTCTAATATTTTTTTGTAGTAATATTGGTTAACTGTTTGTCCAGGAAGCACCCACTCTTAATAAACAATTCCCTTGGAATCAAAGAAGCAGACAAGCATGCATTTAACTTTTGACTTTGACATGCGAGCTTTTTTTGGTCTGGGTGATCCCTTTCAGCACCATTGCCAACTTTGGCGTTTTGTCTCTGGATCGTACTGAAAAAACCAACTTTCATCATCAGTGGTAACACGGCTCAACAATTCTGGATTGATTTCCGTTTGCTCTAACAGATCGGCTGCCACATTTTTCCGTGTTTCTTGCTGTTGTGATGTGAGATTTTTGGGGACCATTTTTGCACAAATCTTTCTCATACCAAGATCTTCAGTTATTATTAGACAACTATTTCTCTATTGATGTTCAGTTCTTCTGCAATCATTTTCACGGACAATCTTCGATCAGATCGTACGAGTTCACGCACCCTGGCCAAGTTGACATCCATCCGTGAGGTTACTGGTCGTCCACTGCGGTCTTCGTCTACAACATTCGTTCTGCCTTCACCAAACATTTTTTGCCAATGAAAAACTTGAGCTCTTGACATAACCTCCTCTCCAAAAGCCTTGTGAAGCTTACCGTAAATTGTCGACGCGTTTTCACCCAGTTTAACGCAAAAAGAAATGGCATACCATTGCACAATTTTATGCGGTTCTATTTCCGTGACGGGAGACACAAACACGTTTTGACTTATTACAACACAACCCACTACTGAGCAGCTGCATCGATGTGCCACTTTTACTAGAATCAGCTTATAGACCAAGGTCAAAGATATTGGGCCTACACAAGCCTGCAGGGTTGCCACATCTTGCAAGTAAAATCAGTCTCATTACTTTATTGTCGCACCTCGTATGTTAAAAGGGTATTGCTGTTTCAATTTCTGTGTGATTTTCGTTGTTATGTATTCAAACTAAACTGTCCAATCGTAGCTGTACCACTCCAGCATAACTATTGAAACTTGTATGTACTTTCCAGTCGTGCTTTATTATGTACAAACTGTTGTTTGGTGTGCTAAGCTACTTGTATGAGGGGCTCAGAGCGAAATTGTAAAATGATCTGGTCAACAGTAAGTAATTTGTCTAAGTATGCATATTACTGTTGTTGACTATGTGTGTTCTAATATCTGTGTGCGGACAATCCCCCAGCTGTTAGTGCCTGCAGTAAGCTGCCCTCTGGCCTGGATGTGAATGCACTTTTTCAAGTAGCTTCTCCCCTCACAGCACTCCAGCCTCTACAGAGATCTCAGTCGCCCCCGCCACTCAGCTGCAGAGCAACAACGGCGACCACAGCCAGACTTCCGCCTCAGCTACCACGCCCACAGTTGCCAGCCCGACTCTCTCAACCGATAGCACCGCCATCACTCTGCTGAGGTGAGTTTTGTCACGACATGTGCCCTTTCTTCACATTCATAGAACAGCGCATGTGGGTTTTGAACCAAGTGTTATGCCCAAAAAGACAGATGTCACATTATTGTATTTTTTAAATGTTGATATATACACTGAAGAAACAAAGAAACTGTTACACCTGCCCAACATCATGTAGAGAACCTGTGAGCACGCATAATTGCCGCAGCACGACGTGGCATGTACTCGACTGTGTCTGAAGTAGTGCTGGAAGGAACTGACATCATGAATCCCGCAGGGCTGTCCATAAATCCGTAAGAGTACGAGTGGGTGGAGATCTGTTCTGAACAGCACGTTGCCAGGCATCCAAAATATGCTCAATTATATTCATGCCTTGGGATTTTGGTGGCCAGTGGAAGTGTTTAAATTATACTGAGTGTTCCTGGAGCCACTCTGTCGCAGTTCTGGACATGTCAAGTGTCGCATTGTCCTTCTGGAATTGCCGAAGCCGTCGGATGCACAGTGCGCGTGAATGGATGCAGATGATCATACGTACATGTCACCTGTCAGATGTATCAGGGGTCCCACGTCAATCCAACAGGACATGCCCCACACTGCAACAGAGCATACACCAGATTGAACAGCCCCTGCTGACATGCAGGATCATTGGATTCATAAGGCTGTCTCCATACCCTCATATGTCCATCCACTTGATACAATTCGAAACAAGACTCGTCCAACCAGGTAACATGTTTCCAGTCATCAGCAGTCAGATGTCAGTGTTGACAGGCCCAGGCGATGTGTAAAGCTTTGTGTCGTGCAGTCATCAAGGTTACAGGAGTGGGTCTTGGGTCCAAAAGCCCATATCGTTGATGTTTTGTTGAATGGTTATCACGTTGACACTTGTTGATGGCCCAACATTTAAATCTGCAGCAATTTGTGGAAGAGTTGCACATCTATCACGTTGACCGATTCTCTTCAGTCATTGTTGGTCCCATTCTTGCAGGATCCTTTTCTGGCCCCAGCGATGTCAGAGATTTGATGTTTTACCAGATTCCTGATATTCACGTTACACTCGTGAAGTGGTCGTACGGGAAATCCCCACTGCATCGCTTCCTCGGAGATGCTGTGCCCCACCGCTCGTGCGCCGACTATAACACCCCATTCAAACTCACTTAAATCTTGAGAACCTGCCATTGTAGTAGCAGTAACAGATGTAACAAGTGCGCCAGACACTTGTTGCCTTACATAGGCGTTGGCGACCGCAGCGCCATATTCTGCCTGCTTAAGTAATTCTGTATGTGAATACACAGACCTGCACCTGTTTCTTTGGCGCTTCAGTGTAGTTATTAGGAATATTTATTCCCTTTGTAAAATTTGACATTGAAATAGGTGTGTGAATTACATTCAGATCAGAACGGATATGTTTCAATAAACGCAGATATTTGGGAACTATGCTACAATTTGCACTCATGTGGGCCCGCTGCATTGTATATCTCATATAAGGACGTTGAATGTAATGCTATGATACCAAGACGTTGCTGTGTTCCATTATATAGTTCACTGAAGTAGGCATATTTCGGTGTGACTGCCATCGTCAGGTCATGTGTGGAAAGCACATAATTTGGTAGCATATTTCACATTTTAGAGTAGACAGTACAACATATTATACAATTATGATTTGCTATGTACCTCAGGTGGTCTTGATATCTGCATGACATCAATGTCTCACTCGCTCTTGCACAACTATGTAAGTTTGCTCCTTTGATACTGATGGAGCTGTAGTGTGCGTTTAACTTTTCCTGGAGCAGTTAAAACTGGAGCAGTATATAACTGTTTCAGCAAAAGTTTAACAGCTGCAGTAGCTCCATCAACATCAAACAAGCAAGCTTATACAGTAGCATGACAGAAACTGCGACATCAACCTCTTATAGATATCAAGACCACCTGGTGTACATAGCAAATCATAATTCTGTAATATGTTGTGTTATCCATTCCAAAATTTGAAATTTTTAATCAAGCTCCAAATGACATACTTGCCACAGATAACCGGAAGATGGCACTCACACCAAAAGAAGACCATTGAAGACCATATTAATAAACAATATAATCGAACACAGCAACATCTTGATCTCATAGCATTTCTATATATATATATATATATATATATATATATATATATATATATATACGAAAATGTCTGCTTGTGTCTGTGTATGTGCGGATGGATATGTGTGTGTGTGTGTGTGTGTGCGAGTGTATACCTGTCCTTTTTTCCCCCAAGGTAAGTCTTTCCGCTCCCGGGATTGGAATGACTCCTTACCCTCTCGCTTAAAACCCACATCCTTTCATCTTTCCCTCTCCTTACGTCTTTCCTGACGAAGCAACCGTTGGTTGCGAAAGCTTGAATTTTGTGTGTATGTTTGTGTTTGTTTGTGTGTCTATCGACCTGCCAGCACTTTCGTTTGGTAAGTCACATCATCTTCATTTTTAGATATATTTTTCCCACGTGGAATGTTCCCCTCTATTATATTCATATATATATATATATATATATATATATATATGCGCTACAACTTTTACTAAAATAGTGACTGTATTGTTTTGTTGGATACCATTTCTGGTTTGAGTTATAACAGGTAGCTGGAAGTCGAGGGACAGAACGATTGATTGATGTTAGGAACCTTTACTTTTCTTATAAATGCGTTTAAAAATCGAAGACACTCCAAAAATTAGTATAATTCAACACAATAGACTCTGAAGTCATTTGTTAATAAAAGTTACCCATAAATTTAGAAAAAACTACATTAAACGCATCTATATTAAACAACAGAATTGCAGCCGTCACGCTCCTCAATACACGCAAATGTTAAGTAAGAAAATATTGCGATTATTAAGTATGAACTGGTTTTTCATGACAAAAAGAAAATTTACACAAAGTCCTCCCTGAAATCACTTGGCGACTTCTGTGTAATCACGTGACAGAGGAACAGTTTTCCTATACTAGTGTCACCCACTCTGTATGTCCATTCAATGAGACCATTAGCAACACTACATAAAAGTTAGAAGAGAATTTAATTATCGTGCATTAAAATCAGTTCTTCTAAAAAACAGCATTGAACAAAAGAAATCTTCCAAATAGGCATATACAGGGTATACATAAAGTATGGGAACACTTTCAATTATTTATTGCACAAGAACCAAACATTGTACAGATATCATACACATGTCATTTTGAAGAGAAACCGTGAAAGTTTTTTCATGTCTACCGCCACAGCATAGTTTGGTAATTTGCCAATAGTCAGAGGTGCTCGCAACGATGGCGAGTGCAGGTGCGGAGCGAGCTTTCTGTGTGTTGGAGTTCGACAAAAACAAGTGTGCTACAGCTGTTCAACGGATGTTTAGAACTAAGTACGGTAAGATAGCCACCAACAAGGAAGGACATTTACCACTGGAACAACAAATTCGTTAACACGGCTTGCTTGTGCCCAGGAAAGAGAAGCAGACATCGCAGTGTGGGTGAAGTGAATGTGGAGCACATACGAGAGACATTCGTAAGGAGTCCAGAGAAATCAGTGCGTCGTGCATCGCATGAACTCGAAATGGCTCCAGTGACAGTGTGGACAGTCCCGCGACAGCAACTGTCTGTGGGACTATTCAAATTGTAACTAGTGCAGAAGCTCAGTGACGACGACAAAGACAAGCATTTTGAGTTTTGTTCGCAGTTGCTACAATTGAATGAGGATGGGGATGGCATTGTTGATCGTTCAATTTTTAGCGACGAAGCCACTTTTCACACTAATTGGAAACCGAACAGGCATAATTGTCGAATCTAGGGTACAAAGCATCCACAAAAATGCATTTAATTCGAGCGTGATTCCCCAAAGGTAAATGTTTTTTGTACCTTGCCACGTCGAAAACTGCACGGGCCATTCATTTTCGCTGAGAACGCTGTCACTGGATATTCCTACTTGGACCTGTTTCAGCAATGGCTGATGCCTCAATTGCAGTCGGACTCCCCAATAATCTTTCAGAAGGATGGGGCTCCACCCCATTTTTATCATGAGTTCATGGGTACCTGAACACAGAGCAGCTGCATTGATGGATCGGTGTGCTACAGAAGGGGACAGATGATTCATGAAATGGCCTCCTCGATCACCAGGTCTCACTCCATGTGACTTTTTTCTGTGGGGACACATTAAAGATCTGGTGTATGTAGCGCCTCTACCATGTAGCAGAGCTCCGGGAGAGAATATGGGAAGCGACTGCCACAGTCGATGATGCTGTGCTGGGACGGGTATGGAAAGGATTTGATTATCGTATTGACATCAGCCAGGTCACTTATGGTTTGCATATCGATTGTTTGTAAGAAAATGTTGAGAGTTTCCCTTCAAAATGCAATATGTATCAAATGCGTACAACGTTTAGTTCATGTGCAATAAATAACTGAAAGTGTTCCTGGACTTTATGTACACCCTTTAACAAACTGTATACATCTATTAATGAAATAAAGCATCGTGTTTTCCCTAGTATCAGTGTGTTTCCACTGACTCAAATTCTTCCATGCGACATCAGTCTTTCCTCTTCGTTCTAGCTTCTCCTGCCAATAATAACACTCAGATACACATTTGCTTTAGTGCTTGCAGACCAACACAGTGCAATAAAATGCCACTTGTAGCAAACTCACGTTCATGACATGCAGGGACAATGTTGAAAGGTAGGCAGTTCCACAGTAAACCACAAGGACACTTTGTTGGAATCACAATAAGCACTATAAGTAGTTTACTGTGACACAACGACTAATGCCGACCTCCAACATCAGAAACACATAGCATGCTCGGTGGCATTGAAAATCCCCTTGGACATAATCACAGCTTGGGTACATAATCAACAGTGCATGTTCCATCCCAGTTGCTGTCAAACATGGACAGTTCCGAGATCATCCACAGCGCCATGGTAACTGATCTCAAGTGCACCATCTCACCACCCACATTGCCTCAATGCACACCTCCCATGACACCTCACATGCACCAGCGAGACTCCTGCTAGCAAAATGCCACGTCCGCTGTCAGTGTGGGACACGACCCGATGCCCACCATAGATGGAGTGGTGAGCCATGAGTGGCATGAGTGCCGACGTGTCACAGACTCCCCCCCCCCCCCCAATAAAATTCAGCTGGGTCCGAAAATTCTCCTTCCTTAACTCTTGGTATCTGTCTTAATCGGAGATGGACCCTTAGCTCTTGACCAGTGTGCAGTTCTTGTAGCAGCACTGTTATAACTTCGTCCAAACAGGCGTTGGAAGGCCCAATGGTACCGACCGGCCGTCGTGATATCCTCAGCCCACAGGCGTCACTGGATGTGGATATGGAGGGGCATGTGGTCAGCACACTGCTCTTGTGGCTGTATGTCAGTTTATGAGATTGGAGCCATTACTTCTCAATCGAGTAGCTCCTCAGTTTGCCTCACAAGGACTGAGTGCACCTTGCTTGCTAACAGTGCTCGGCAGACCAAATGGTTACCCATCCAAGTGCTAGCCCAGCCTGACAGTGCTTAACTTTGGTGGAACTGGTGGTACCACTGCAGCAAGGCCATTGGCAGCAATGTTATAAGGGTAAGATAATCCTACAGTAAGAATGGTCCCCTACACCAGGCCAACAAATTCTTATTAATACTATCAGCTGACTTAATATTCCCTTCAAAATTCTTAACATGAACCTCATATCCAACTTAGTAAGCATTAGACTGGCGTTCCTTATCTAAGTGTGTTTCTTCCATTCTATGGCCCCCTGGATATTCTTCCTGGTTGTCCTCTACTGATTCGCAACTTGCTGTGGAGTCTTTCCTTTAGGCAACAGGTCCTCTGATGCCCACAAATTGCGCAGCGGAGTTGCCACCTCATACCCAAGAGGCACCTTGGCCAGTGTTGACTTGTGTGTGTCACAGAATGCCGTATTGAATGCCATCGCCCCAATTATCACAGTGAACGATCCCAGTTGCTCTGGCCCGTGTGATGACAGGCATTCAATCTAGATCTAACATTATGATTGAGGCATTCAGCAAAAGAAGGGTTGGGGTAATGTGAAGTAGTGGAAATATGTTTTTACCCCCATCCCTAAAGAGAACTACACAAACGCCTCAACCGACAGACTGGCCAGGATGAGGGCAATGACTTCATTTATTGGATTGGAACCTGCCCTGACAATCACTAAGGATATGATCAAACTAGAACTATGGAACTGGCTTAGGAAGCAGCACGTAGAATATTGGACCAAGATCCATAAACAAAAATATGGTAAGGTTATGATGCCCAAGCCATGTTTTACAAGAAGCTCTGTAATCTTGGGATTGAACAGGAAAGAGATCAAACCCATGACTGGACTTATGACCGCCCATGTGAATTTCAAAAAACACCTGCACACAGTGGGTATAACGGAAGAAGACCCTAAGTGTAGGATTTTTTATGAGAGTGAAGAAATTGCATCACACCTCATCTTCGAATGCATGGCATTGGAGAGTAAAAGAATCAGAATCTTCGGGACAATTAGACCTGAAGAAATTATGTCGAACAAAACACTGGTAACGGGGCTCCTTGCACTATTTGAGGGCAGGTGTTTCCATTCCTGTTACCTGTACCATACTGGTATGCATTATGAGCGTCTTTCGCGTTACCACGTCATTCCAGCTCTGCAAGAGCGTGGATGTGTGGATGGAGATCATTTTTATGCAAGATGGAGCACCTCCACACATTGCAAATCCAGTTAAGCAGCTGCTGAAGCGCCATTTCGGAAATGCTAGAATTATCAGTCGCCATTTCCCTACAGCCTGGCCATCCCGATCACAGCATTTTCTGATAGCTCATAAAGTTGTCGTTGACTTGTCATGAGAGGTACATGGAATCTCTAAATTGAACTATGTCTACTAGCGCACAGACTGGCTAACAAAATTCATGGAAGAGACAAGATTTCGTAGCTTCACAAACTGAGTTTATTTGATGTTATTAGTTCTGTTAAACTGCTTAAGCGAAAAAGCTCTTAATTTGGTTCTGACATCAATCCTCCGAACAAAAGGTTCACTGCCTATGAAGAAAACAGCAGCCATTCTAGTGGTGGACACAGTGATGTGCTGCTCAGAAAAAAAAGCAGAAAGCGGGCTTTATTGTATGTGCATGTGCTGTTGAGGCCACTGTAAAGAAGTTTATGCAGAGCAGCATTTATTGTTTGCTTTCTTTTCTGTTACTAGCAGTGAGCTCTGCATAAAGGGAATATATCGGTCTCGTTCAATACCTGCACCAAGAACGCTGCAGTATGCTGCTGTGTGGTTGAAGGATGGTAGCCACGTATTTAAAATTTCTCATTTCTTGTGCTGTCATTCTCTAAATGTTGACCTATGCAAACGTTAGCTGTCGTAAGGCCAAAGGTCAGAGTAATTGCAATTCCCACATTAGCACTACTGTTTGATGCGCTATGTATACCTTTTCTCTTTCTAGGTACATGTGTACAATCTCCATAATAGGATCCACTTATTCTCTCCAAACAGTGCAGGGGAATTGGAATTTTTATGGAGTATACTGGTCTTCAAAAATAAGATTTTGGTTCTCCATCAGAGCAGGCATGGAAGACATCTATTACAGAAAGTCTCATAAGTACATGGGCTGGATTGGTTAGCTGGTTACTCCACATACAACACCTGACAAGACAACAAGCCAGACTGCACAAGAGCAGAGCAACTTAGGGTGGTTTCATATGGTGCTGGCCCTTCCATTCACCTTTCTTGTCAGTTGATTCTCATGATATGTACAGGACCTTAGTCCACTCCTTTCTATAACTCAAACAGGGAGGTATTTCTTGGACAAAGGCGCTGTACTTGCTTCCTAGAAGAGCCATTATCAAATATCATCTTGGTTGTCTTGCATGTAGCTATCCCTAGCGATACTAAATGCTGTCTAGTGAATTCCAGTGCTTCATTCTACCAAGAGTTCACTAGTCCATCCACTGCAGTTACTGATCAGTCTGTAACATCCTCAAAGTTGATATGACCTCCAGATAGAACTGTCCTCAGGTAAGTACAGTACAAGACCTCCTTACACGTCTACTGTGTAGTATTACTTGTAACTTTCCTTTAATTTTCAGCTATTTTTAAATGTTTATACAGCTCTTAACTGATTGCCTGATAAACTAGAATTCCTGCCTTCGAGATAATGTTGTCTGCATTGTCTGACTCATTCCTCATTTAGTTGTATCTTGTCTCGCAAACCACTAAAAGCTTATCTCTCCTGTTCATTGTAATGTAACACGAAAACGAATATTCGAAACAAAATACTTATCACCAACAGTCTTTTCAAGATATCCTATGATAATACATATATTTAAACGCAATTCTATCAGCAGTACTGAAATGTATATTTCGTAAATGCTCTTGATAACCTAAACTGGATAATGTTCTAATTCCCACCCATTATCTTCTTCATTGCCACATGTTACTCTATAGTATATGGTAATTGCATGTTTTCTTATCAAAACATCAACTTCAAAGATAGTTTTTCATTCACATCACCTGTATGTCTACAAAGCCCTTTATTTTATGTCAGTGGTAAATTCGTAGATGAGTTTGCTAGATTAAATAACCAGAACACACATTAACACGCAACCACAAGAAAACTGTCGAATCTGGTAATTACAATACATTGAACATAATACTCATTTGACTACATCTTCTCGATCATTGGCTGCATTCGTAAATTTCATGCCTAGTTTCACTCCTACCACAGTTGTTTTCATTTGTCAACACATTACGCACAAATTTCTGTGAAGACACTAACTTTGCTCTGCTCCTTTCTGAAAACATTACAACTATGTTTCTGGATTGCACTGAGATAATAAATTACTGTCATATATTTCATAATGTGTTATCCTAAACACAGCAGTAAATTTAAATTACTAACCACAGGTATATAATTATTACACACACACACACACACACACACACACACACACACACACAGAGAGAGAGAGAGAGAGAGAGAGAGAGAGAGAGAGAGAGAGAGAGAGTTTTCAGACATTTTCTTGTACTGTATTCTCCTTTCTGGCCAAAATCACATTTTTTAATCAATTTCTATATGCAATCATACATTCTTGATTATTTACAAAAAATACACTTTTTCTACTGAATTATGCAGTCTTTTTACTACTATTTTCAATGACTTATCGAAGATTTTATTCTAACAAGAACAATAGTCCCTACAACTTATACAATGAGTTTTGTATTAATTTTTATATTCTAATGAAGCGTGGGAAATGAGCAAATGGGGTCTGGTTTAGCGAAGAAATTGTTCGTTTCCTATGACAATCAGGATAATTAAGTAAACTTTTAAGAGAACTGGGGAAAACTTTATTCTGAATTTTCATAGCCTAGTTTGGCCCTGAATAATCTGACAAAGATGGACAATTGGGGTATCAAATATACCACCGTTACGTGCAGGTTTGCAAAAAAAGATGTAATTACTTAAAGAAAAAAATCAGGACAGTTAAAAAAACTTAATCATTTCAAGGAAAACTGAAATATTTCATTAATAAATGCTACTAGCTATGTAAATAAAGTGTCAAAAGCTTAATCCCTTCAAGTCCTAACATTCTCCACAAATATAGTTAATTGTTGTGCTATTTGACTATTAAAAAGGCTTCCTTCGAATGAAGTTATACATTTAGGTTCTTTCGAGAACATCAGAGGCTAGGAACGTAAGTGAGATATCAAAAACTTCATCTATTCAAAGTATAGATATTTCGGGCGTAAAAAGTAGCACTGGTGTAGTATTTAACTAACAAAATGGTTGACTTCTAAGCAAGTATTAAATTGGAGAACCAAAGACGCTAGGAGAAAGGGGATTCATGTTGAGTGGTCTGGGTGGCCAAATCATTTGCTCAAGTTATCCAGGGTGTTCTTCAAACTAGTCGAGAACAGTTATGACCCAATAACATCATATCACTGATTGGGACCATGAAGTCCAAGTAGCTGAACACGACCATTTACAGTCAATGTTCAGTTGGACCAGAATGGCCAGTCCGTTTCATGTAAAAACCGCCCACACCATTATGAAGCCACCACCAGCTTGCAGTGACTTGTTGAGAACTTGGCTCCATAGCTCCATGAGGTCTGCACCACACTCAAACTTTACTATGAGCTCTTACCAACTGAAATCAGAACTCATTTGACTGGGGCGTGGTTTTCCAGTCGTCTGGGGTCCAACTGATATGGTAACAAGCCCCTGACGTGCTGTTATCAAAGGCACCCGTGTCGGTCGTCTGCTGCCACAGCCCATTAATGCCAGATTTAAAGAGGTTGAAAAAATCAGCCAACCAGTTGTATTAGCCCTTGACCTAGGTTTCGATGTTTCTAAAAATATCTTTTTCAGAAGGAATGGGTCCTGTTACATCACATGATGGAAGATATTTTTAGAAATATGGGAACCCAGGTAAAAGGCTAATAAACCATTGTTTTGCAACTGGGTGGCTGATTTTTTTCAACCTGTCCAGATTTTCACAGTTGCTGTTTCAGACCCATGTTAAGATTTTGAAATGTCTCACGTCACCACACTGTCCTGCTGGATACGTTCGTCGTAAATCCAACATTGGTTTCTGCAGCTATTTCAAGCTGTGTTCCTTGTGTGTTAGCACTGACAAATCTACTGAACTGCTGCTGCTTTTGGTCGTTAAGTGAAGGTTGTCAGCCACTGCATAGTCCCTGGTGAGAGGCAATACCTGAAATTTGGCATCCAGGGCACACTCTTGACACTGTACATCCCAGAATACTGAATTTCCTAATGATTTCCTGAATGGTATATCTCATGCATGTTGCACCAACTGCCATTTCGCGCTCAATGTATGTTAATTGTCAACAGAGATGTGTTCAAGTTGGTGGAGGCTCTGTACTGGTGTGTAGTTGGAGTGATATGGGACCCCTGATACGTCTAGATACGACTCTAACAGGTAACACATACGTAAACATCCTGTCTGATCATCTGCATCCATTCATGTCCATGTGCATTCCGACGCACTTAAGCAATTCCAGCAGGACAATGTACACCCCACACATCCAGCACTGCTATAGAGTGGCTCCAGGAGTACACTTCTAATGGCCATCAATCTCCCCAGACATGATCATTACTGAGCATATCTGGGTTGCCTTGCAACGTGCTGTTGAGAAGAGATCTTCACCCCCTCGTACTCTTAGGAATTTATGGACATCCCCACAGGATTCATGGTGTCAGTTCCCTCCAAAACTACTCCATACATTAGTCGAGTCCATCCCACATCATGATGGGGCACTTCTGCATGCTCGCCAGGGCCCTATACTACGAGGGCAGTTCAATAAGTAATGCAACACTTTTTTTTCTGAAACAGGGGTTGTTTTATTCAGCATTGAAATACACCAGGTTATTCCCCAATCTTTTAGCTACACAACACTATTTTTCAACGTAATCTCCATTCAATGCTACGGCCTTACGCCACCTTGAAATGAGGGCGTGTATGCCTGCACAGTACCATTTCACTGGTCGATGTCGGAGCCAACGTCGTACTGCATCAATAACTTCTTCATCATCCGCGTAGTGCCTTCCACGGATTGCGTCCTTCATTGGGCCAAACATATGGAAATCCGACGGTGCGAGATCGGGGCTGTAGGGTGCACGAGGAAGAACAGTCCACTGAAGTTTTGTGAGCTCCTCTCGGGTGCGAAGACTTGTGTGAGGTCTTGTGTTGTCATGAAGGAGGAGAAGTTCGTTCAGATTTTTGTGCCTACGAACACGTTGAAGTCGTTTCTTCAATTTCTGAAGAGTAGCACATACACTTCAGAGTTGATCGTTTGACCATGGGGAAGGACATCGAACAGAATAACCCCTTCAGCGTCCCAGAAGACTGTAACCATGACTTTACCGGCTGAGGGTATGGCTTTAAACTTTTTCTTGGTAGGGGAGTGGGTGTGGCGCCACTCCATTGATTGCCGTTTTGTTTCAGGTTCGAAGTGATGAACCCATGTTTCATCGCCTGTAACAATCTCTGACAAGAAATAAGAAATTGTCACCCTCAGCCACATGACGAGCAAGCAATTCCGCACAGATGGATCTCCTTTGCTCTTTATGGTGTTCGGTTAGACAACGAGGGACCCAGCGGGAACAAACCTTTGAATATCCCAACTGGTGAACAATTGTGACAGCACTACCAACAGAGAGGTCAAGTTGAGCACTGAGTTGTTTGATGGTGATCTGTCGATCATCTCGAACGAGTGTGTTTGCACGCTCCGCCATTGCAGGAGTCACAGCTGTGCACGGCCGGCCCGCACGCGGGAGATCAGACAGTCTTGCTTGACCTTGCGGCGATGATGACACAAGCTTTGCCCAACGACTCACCGTGCTTTTGTCCACTGCCAGATCACCGTAGACATTCTGCAAGCGCCTATGAATATCTGAGATGCCCTGGTTTTCCGCCAAAAGAAACTCGATCACTGCCCGTTGTTTGCAACGCACATCCGTTACAGACGCCATTTTAACAGCTCCGTACAGCGCTGCCACCTGTCGGAAGTCAGTGAAACTATACGAGACGAAGCGGGAATGTTTGAAAATATTCCACAAGAAATTTCCGGTTTTTTCAATCAAAATTGGCCGAGAAAAAAATGTGTTGCATTACTTATTGAACTGCCCTCGTATATTAGGCAAGTGCACCAGTTTCTCTCTCTCTCTCTCTCTCTCTCTCTCTCTCTCTCTCTCTCTCTCTCTCTGTGTGTGTGTGTGTGTGTGTGTGTGTGTGTGTGTGTGTGTGTGTGTGTGTGTGTGTGTGTGTGTGTGGGCGCGCGCGCGCGTGTGTGTGTGCGAGAAGCTGTGTGTAAACTGATTGATTTAGTGACTGGTTATTCATGTTAGCGAATCCTCTACTTTCTTTAGCAGCGCGTGTTCTGTTGTCAGTGTGTGGACAGACCCTCAGGAATACTGTCCACTGTAAGCTGTCCTCTGGCCTCCACGTGAACACAGTTTGCCATGCAGTGTCTCTGTGTGCAGCTCGCCATCTACTGCAGTCAGCCGGACGACCCCCTCCACTCAGCCACTCAGTGACCACAGCTGGAGTCGCGACGCAGCTGCACTGACCACCATGTCTACCCACGACACTCCCCTACCTGACAGCGTTGCCATCGCTCTCCTGAGGTGAGTTGCATCACTACACGTGTCTCTCTTCCACATTCACAACACACGTTATTTGGGATTTCACAAAGTGTTATAGTCATGAAACCGAATGTCACTTTACTGTGTCTCCTGTCTTCATTTTATATTTGTATGTATTTTAAATGTGTATGTTTGTTCAACATCACATTCTAAACTACTGGAGTAATTTCAAGCACATGTAACACATCGCGTCTGGAATGAAACAGTGCGGAGGTAACATACATCTAAATTTCGAAGGGGTGAGGATGAGAAAGTTATATACACTACTGGCCATTAAAATTGTTTCACCAAGAAGAAATGCAGATGATAAACGGGTATTCATTGGACAAATATATTATACTAGAACTGACATGTGATTACATTTTCACGCAATTTGGGTGCATACATCCTCAGAAATCAGTACCCAGAACAACCACCTCTGGCCATAATAACGGCCTTGATATGCCTGAACATTGAGTCAAACAGAGCTTGGATGGCGTGTTCAGGTACAGCTGCCCATGCAGCTTCAACACGATACCACAGTTCATCAAGAGGAGTGAATGGCGTATTGTGACGAGCCAGTTGCTCGGCCACCATTGACCAGACTTTTCAATTGGTGAGAGATCTGGAGAATGTGCTGGCCAGGGCGGCAGTCGAACATTTTCTGTATCAAGAAAGGCCCATACAGGACCTGCAACATGCGGTCATGGATTATCCTGCTGAAATGTAGGGTTTCACAGGAATCGAATGAAGGGTAGAGCCACAGGTCGTAAACACATCTGAAATGTAACATACACTGTTCAAAGTGCCGTCAATGCGAACAAGAGGTGACCGTGACGTGTAACCAATGGCACCCCATACCATCACGCCGGGTTATATGCCAGTATGGCGATGACGAATACACCCTTCCAATGTGCACTCACCGTGATGTCGCCAAACACGGATGCGACCATCACGATGCTGTAAACAGAACCTGGATTCATCCGAAAAAAATGACGTTTTGCCATTCGTGGACCCAAGTTCGTCGTCCAGTACAGCATCGCAGGCGCTCCTGTGTGTGATGCAGCGTCAAGGGTAACTGCAGCCACGGTCTCCGAGCTGGTCCGTGCTGCTGCTAACGTCGTCGAACTGTTCGTGCAGATGGTTGTTGTCTTGCAAGCGTCACCACCTGTTGACTCAGGGATCGAGACGTGGCTGCAGGATCCATTACAGCCATGCGGATAAGATGCCTGTCATCTCGACTGCTAGTGATACGAGGCTGTTGGGATCCAGCACGACGTTCTGTATTATCCTCCTGAAACCACCGATTCCATATTCTGCTAACAGACATTGGATCTCGACCAACGTGAGCAGCAATTTCGCGATATGATAAACCGCAATCGCGATAGGTTACAATCCCACCTTTATCAAAGTCGGAAACGTGATGGTACGCATTTCTCCTCCTTACACGAGGCATCACAACAACGTTTCGCCAGGCAACGCCGGTCAACTGCTTTTTGTGTATGAGAAATTGGTTGGAAACTTTCCTCATGTCAGCTCGTTGTAGGTGTCGCAACCGGCGCCAACCTTGTGTGAATGCTCTGAAAAGCTAATCATTTGCATATCACAGCATCTTCTTCCTGTCGGTTAAATTTCGCACCTGCCGCACATCATCTTCGTGGTGTAGCAGTTTTAATGGCCAGTAGTGTAAGTACATCGCTGTGTATGTATATACCCAACTTGTATTCAACCAGTATTTGAGACTGAAAGCACTTAGTGGCTCGCAACTGACCCCTACAAAATGATGGAAGGATATTTCAGTGTTATTCCAAATTACGATGTAATGTACCTTGGGACATGCATTCATGTCTGGAAGAATATGACATTGTAATTCGGAATAACGCCATCATTGCAATATCGTATTTATTCCTCGACACCGGGCAAACGACTTTGAAATAAAACGTCTTCCTTTATGGGAATATACATAATGTATGTACAGTTTGTAGGCACATGGAACTTTGTGCCTGGCCATTAGTCGTGCTCAGAGAGCCTAATGGCATGCCGGCACAGTAGCTGAGCGTGTTCGGTCATAGGGTTAGCTGCCCTCTGTAATAAAAAAACTGAGTAAATGGATCAATGATGAACTTGAACAAGCGACGTGGGACGTCCGCACGGAAGAAAAAGAACGAACAACATGAGATGATGGAAGAAGAAGAAAAAAAGGTGAAGCGACCACTCGTTATATGTGGGGAAATCCGGGTTCAAGTCGCGGTGTGGTACAATTTTTCACTTTCGTCATTCCATTCTACAGCTGATGGTAGTCCATATTTGCAAATGCAAATACATTTCAGGAAGGCAAAAATGTTTTTTGCTTTTTTAAATTTTCGCTCCTCATGCAGAAATATTACCGTTCAGGCAAAACGTATTCCTTTATTACTTCGTCACTACAAATGCTGTTCCTAACGCATTTTGTACACTGTATCCACACATAACAGAAAACGTGGTTGAAAAATCATATCATTGTACGACACATAGTTCAGGATGGATGTTATAAACACTGGCATACGCAAAAATCAACCGCTGCCGGCATGACATTTTAATGTTATGTCTTTATTACTCACTCAATTCGCAACACATTTTGAAGACTGTACCCATGCATCAGGTGTGTTCAAAAATTAGTCGAAAATTTTATTTTCGCTTTCTATATACATCCGATTTTCAAAATTTTTTATCATGTTGTACACATTTTTTTCGTCGAAAAACATGGATCAAAGAATCTGCAATAAATTTTGTTTGAAAGATGGAATAACGTGCAGGGACGCGTTCTACATTTTGATCGTGGTCTTTGGCGAATCTACTGTAAGTAAGACAGGAGTTTACGAGTGGTGTAAACGTTTCAAAGAGGGTCGAGAAGATGTTGAAGACGACGACCGCTGAGAAAGCGGTAGCATATCACTTACTGACGGCAATGTCGAAGAAGTATAGGTAACAGTTTTCGAAAATTGTCGAATCACCATCAGAGAGGTTGCTCATGAATTTGCCATGTCCTTTGGCTCATTCCAAGCAATTTTTCAGACGTTTTGGGCATGAAATGTGTAGCAGCAAAGTTTGTTCCAAGATTATGGAACTTCGACCAAAACCGACGCCACGTAGACTTCACCCAGAAACTGCTGAATGAAGTCGACAACGATCCGGAACTTCTAAAAAAGGTTACAAAAGGCGACGAAAAATGAGTGTATGGATACGACGTCAGAACTAATGCCCAGTCGTCCTAATGGTAACTGCCTGAAGAACGAAGACCGAAAAGGTTCGACAAGTTCGATCATGTGTGAAGGTTCATCTCAGAGTTTTCCTCTATTACTGTGGGACAGTACTTCATGAGTTTCTGTCTTATGATCGTGCGCTCACTAAGGTATACTACCTGGAAGTAACGCGCCGTATGCACGAGGATATCCGAAAAAGAAACGATCAGAATTGTAACAAAACCGCTCGTGGATATCGCATCACGATAATGCTCCCATCACACCTCAATGCTTGATTGTGAGGTTTTGGCAAGAAACAAAGCCATTGTGTTCACGTGGCCAACCTATTCTTCGGACATTGACCTCTGCGACTTATTTCTATTTTCGACGCTGAAGAGAACCATGAGAGGACGTCGTTTTGCCAACACTAATGAGAAAAATAGAGGATCGCCGAAGGAGCTGATAACAATAACGAAAAGTGAGTTCCAGAAGTGCTTCCAAGCTTCTAAAAGGAGGCAGTGGCACAGGAGTGCTTTATCTGACGGAGATTACTCTGAAGAGAATAAAGCTGATGTTGATGAATAAATAAAGATCTTCAAGAAAGAGAAAAATTCCCTTGACGTTTTGATGACACCTCGTTTATCAGTGAATGCACCTGCCAAATTATATCACACTAATACACACATACGCGGAGATATGTTGGCCTCACATGGGCTGAGTGCACCATGCCTGCCAACAATGCGAGGCAGACGCAGGTGGTCATCCATCGAGGTGTTAGCCAAGCTCGTCAGTGCCTGACGTCAGTGTTTCGATGGGAACTGGTGTTACCACTGTGGTAAGGCCATTCGATGCCAGGAACGCCACTCACAAAAGTGTCTGGTGAGCTGTGTCCTGTCACTGCTCACCTGAATGTGGGAGGAGGCTGCCCTGTGTTCGCACCTCGGACATACTGCTATGGGTTGACACCCCTGCTGGTCCTATAAGCATACACAGGCAGGCAAAGCAGAAACTCCTCCCACCGTAGAATACGTTTATGGGTGCTTCAAAATCAGATTCAGAGTGCAGAGTTCCCTATCCTTTAACAGCCTAAACGTTGAGGCATATAAAAGCGCACATAATTGTCAGAACTTACACTTCCAGTATGTGGGCCATCCAGAATACTTGTTACGCGGGAGCAGGAGGTTTGTAGCAGTGGAACATTCCGAAAAATGCACAACAATGGTGACCGTACTAGTTAGTTACAACGCCACTGGTCATATCAATCCGCATGTGGTTTCCGTTGCAACAGCAGTAGATAGAAAAATACCTGGACCTGAACCATGTCGACTGCTCTGTGCAAAAGTGCCTGATTCCACAGCTCAGACTTTCACTCACATTTTTAGTATTGTTTGAATCTGTAGATGTGACACTGACCTTTGTCACTGCTCCGTGCATCTCAAAACTAACTAGCACCGTTGCTAGTCTTTACTGTGTAATTGTGAGTCCTTGTGAACCAGTGCACACACCAAAGACAGGCGAAGGCGCCATGTCTCTAACGAGACCACGCCTTGAAAAGTAGCATGGGGGTCAAAAGAACTTACAGCCTGTTGGCCACTGTACAGTCGTTCATAATTCACATTTTCCTGTCTCACCTTTCCATAGAAAAGAACAAGAATCGTTTCCCACAGTTATCAGAATTCTAATATCCATTCTTAAAATATGAAATTGATTTTTAGTCGGAAGGGTGACATTAGCAACTCCACGTGGATGTGATATTTATAGAGGAAAAAAGTGAGTACTTAATTGATTGATGGATTTTGGATTAACCAGGAATGATATCACATTTGGCAGGATAATAACATGAAACTGTTCTAAATTGTCCCTAGCTTAAAAATAGTTCGCTACATTTTACTGCTGAACACCGTTTTTAGTATCAGAATTTTGGCGCTATGCTCACTGCAGTGAGGCTGTTAAATGCAAAAGATATGGTGCATTTCTGAGGACACACATCAGTGGCTAAAGTTCTACTGTGTGCTCAGGAAGTCAAGATTTACTTGGAGCCAAATTTATCATGATAAACTAGTGCATGTGTCATTAATTCACTGTCATATCCTGCAGGTTTCACTGTTGCCTTCAGACACATTGCAGCCACAAGACTTCACGTTCTTTTGTGTGTGTGTGTGTGTGTGTGTGTGTGTGTGTGTATGTGTTTTTGGAAAAAATTATTAGAACATCTGTGGTTTTTGCAGGACATTATCTGGAGAGGAGAAGGGCAGGAGGCTGATCCAGGCAGCTATTCTGGGCTCAATGGAGGAGTTGCAGGCCCTGCTGGCGGCTGGAGTGAACTTGGGGGCGAGAGACATGAATGAGTGGACCCCCTTGCATTGGGCAGCTGGCAGGGGATACGAGGAGATGGTGAGGCGTCTGCTGGCGGCAGGTGCGGACGTGGGGGCGAGGGACAAGTTCCAGCAGACGCCGCTGCACTTGGCTGCGTGGGCCGGCCGCCCGGCCGTCGTCAGGCTGCTGTCGGCGTCCTCCGCCGACCCCAACGCCAGGGATGTGGACGGGTGGACGCCGTTGCACTCTGCAGCATTCAATGACGAGACGGAAGCAGCGACGGCGCTGCTGGAGGCAGGGGCCGACAAGGGGGCCATAGACAACAATGGGAGAACCCCGCTGGACATCGCCAGACAGTACAACCAGCAGCAGGTGATAGACGTGCTATGATCAACCTGTGGACTAAAATAAATAAACCTTTTTACAGTACTTTTCGTTGTTTTCAGAAAAAAGCATACAAAGCAACCTGTCTTTGTACCCATTCTTACACTGTGAGTAAAACTCCTGTAGTAACACCAGATGGATACCACAACGATAAAAGCAGAGGTATAATGAAAAGTAAAAAGACTAGAGCTTCCAATCTTGAAAACTAGGTAAAAATAGAGAAATATTCCATTAACAATACACACTAGGTATCTGCAACACATTATGTTCGTGAAGTCCTCTAGCGATAATGCTCGAATTCAATATGGTGTTGGCCCACCCTTAGCCTTGATGATAGCTTCCACTCTCCCAGGCATAAGTTTAATCAGGTGCTGGAAGGTTTCTTGGGGAATGGCAGCCCATTTTTGACAGATTGCTGCACTGAGGAGAGATTTTGATCTGTGTCAGTGAGGCCTGGCACAAAGTCGCCATTCCACTACAGGGACGTTATTGTCGTGTAACCACTACGCCCCAGGCCGTGCATTACGAGCAGGTGCTCAATTGCTTTGTGAGATGCAATTGGCATCCCCGAATTGCTTTTCAACAGTGAGAAGCGAGAAGGTGCTTAAAACATCAATGTAGGAATGTGCTGTGATAGTGCCCACCCCTCCCCCCTTTACGAAAAACACGACCACACCATAACACCACCGCCTCCGAATTTTACTGTTGGCACTACACACGCTGGCATATGACGTTCACCGGGCATTCGCCACAGCCACACCCTGCCATTGGATCGCCACATTGTGTACCATGATCTTCACTCCACACAACGTTTTTTCACTGTTAAATCGTCCATTGTTTACGCTTCTTACACCAAGCGAGGCGTCGTTTGTCATTTAACGGCGTGATGTGTGGCTTATGAGCAGCCGCTCAGCCTTGGAATCCAAGTTATCTCAACTCCCGCCTAACTGTCATAGTACTTGCAGTGGATCCTGATGCAGTTTGGAATTCCTGTGTGATGGTCTGGATAGATGTCTGCGTATTACACATTAGACCCTCTTCAACTGTCGGCAGCCTCTGTCAGTCAACAGACGCGGTCGGCCTGTACGCTTTTATGCTGTACGTGCCTCTTCACGTTTCCATTTCACTATCACATCTGAGAAAGTGGACCTAGGGATGTTTAGAAGTGTGGAAATTTCGCAAACTGACGTATGAGACAAGTGACACCCAATCACCTGACCACGTTCAAAGTCCGTAAGATCTGCAGACCACCCCATTCTGCTCTCTCACGATGTCTAATGACTGCCTAGGTCGCTGATATGGAGTACCTGCAGTAGGCGGCAGCACAATGCACCTAATATAAAAATGTATGTTTTTGGGGGGGTGTCCGGATACTTTTGATGTCATTGTTTCCAATTACTGAAAAATGCTTGATAGAAGCATGTTTGGTACTATCTAAAACCACTGTAAATTTATCCATCGACAAATTTTTGCTTTGTATGGTCTGTAATCAAAATGCAATTTCAGTTCAGATCTAAGAATAAATTTACCTCTCTGCTTGCTGTGCAGATAGTGCAAAAACGGGCAACTGCAGTTACAGTGTGACATTTTATAAAAATATTCATACCACTTTAGCCCTGATCTCAGAGTAAATTTACACACGTGTCTGCAGTAACCATAGTTCGGTAGCTACTACTGTGTTAAATTACAGTCAGCCGCTGGTACCAATATACACACCACATTATTTGCTTATCATGAGAAGTCATATTATCAGTCTATTGTCAATTATTAAGAATGGTATAACAACCTCCAAACATTTCCACACAGCTGTGATGCTGCAGTTACAAGACATGTTACCACGTGTCAGGTAACATGGGTCATCACAGCCACATTACAGGGTGCAGCAGCAAATGTTCCACCTTCCCACATTTCCCTTCTGTCCAACTTCAGTGAATTTTTTTCAGCCCAGCGCCATGTCAGCAGAGCACCTGCAGAGGCTGCAACACAACAAGCCGAACCTCAGCTGTTAGTCTGCTGAGCTACGGCTTGTGGTAACTGGAAATGAGAACTGGCGAATCCCGTCAGTACACTTAGCAAGTCACACAGCTCGTAAACTGTGAATGAATGAAAGGCAATTGTGTTCTTAATAGTTCGAAAAATGGATACTTTGCAATTTGTCAGAATGATTAATAATTATGGTGATCAATCTCCATTATCAAACAGGTTATTTCCACTGACAACCAGCAAGCAGCAAGTGTATCTTACAAGCCGTGATATAACGAGAATGTAATATAGCCCAACAGAGATTCAAAAACCAAGACCGAGCGAGGTGGCGCAGTGGTTAGCACACTGGACTCCCATTTGGGAGGACGACGGTTCAATCCCGTCTCCGGCCATCGTGATTTAGGTTTTCCGTGATTTCCCTAAATCGCTTCAGGCAAATGCCGGGATGGTTCCTTTGAAAGGGCACGGCCGATTTCCTTCCACATCCTTCCCTCACCCGAGCTTGCGCTCCGTCTCTAATGACCTCGTTGTCAACGGGACGTTAAACACTCACTAATCTCCTCCTCCTCCTCCTCAAAAACCAAGTGCTAATCCATGAAACAAGTATGTATTTTGCTTGTGGCAAAAGAGGCTGAAGCAGCCACCAGACGTCATAACACAGTCACAAATGGTACACAGCACAGGCAAAAAGAACGTTAATATAATCTTCATATTATTATGCCTACTTTTCGGCATCAGACTTCAATAGTCAAATAAATGTAATTGCCCTTCAAGCACAAGACAGATTGTCAACCATCAATGCGACACAGTGAGACATATTGCACAACACTAAACACGAACTGTGAAATACATCCAGCAGAATGGTATAGTTGAGGTGGTAATTAAAATAACAAATCTACATGAAGTAAAATTCTAGACATTGGCCCATAAATGATGTTAGCAATTCTAATTATGTTGCTGTAAATATAAATAACTGAGTTGTTCATATCTCCATTGATGCAAGTTATACGGTTACTCAGACTTCCATTAAACAATAAAATGGAATAATTCTTCTGAATTTTTCTAAAGGTTAAGCTATCTCATGTCGATGAAAGTAACAGCTCTAGAAAAAGAGCCTTCCACACTTCAGTACCTCGATGGAACCTACTGTCATTCTCTTAGGGAGTCATCATTCACAGGTTCAAACCTTGATAGTAACATGTAAATGTAAGGTCTTTGAAGGTCAACGAAAGTCACAAAGGTGGCATTTACGTTCATTTACAGAATGTGTTCGAAGTGATCTCTATTGGTATCAATGTAGTGCTGCAATCTTCTTATCGTGGATTGAGTGGTATTCCTTATTTCATTGGCACTTATCGAAGCGCACATAATCTGACAATTGTCTCTCGCATATCTTCAGGTGTAGTTGGAACGTCTTTATAAACAATGCCTTTTACGAATCGCCACAAGAAAAGATCCAGAGGCGTCAAGTGTGGTGAACGAGCCAGCCAAGACACATCTCCTCCGCGTCCAATCCAACGATTTGGGAATTGTCTCTGCAACCAATTTCTAGCCATCAGCGAAAAATGTGCCAGACACCCATTGTGTTGATATCACATTCTGTTCCTTGTTCACAAAGGTATTTCTTCCCATAACAGACCTGTTTCTTGCAGTAATGTGGTGTACTTCCTACCATTGAGATTTGCTTCGATGAAACAGGGGCCTATAATTCTGTCCTCCAAAATCCCACACCATACGTTCACTGACCATGGTTTGTGGTGTGCAACTTGCCGTAAGTGTAGGGTGAGTACGTTGAGGGTATCTTTCAGTGTATAAGTCTCTAGCTCTCAATTAATTTCGTTGGCATTCTCCGTAAATGAGAAGTATAACGACTTGTTCTTGGAAGGAATACATCATTCACTCATTTTCAGTTGCCCAATAATGCATGTTACGCAAATTAACATTTCTATGGTTCGTGAATGTGGCCTCTTCAGTAAATAAAATCAAATTACTAAGTGTGTCAGCCCTCTGAATGTGAAGTTGAGCCCATCGGGAGAATTTAAGGATACATTTACAATCCATACCAGTTAATTCTGGGTGGAGACTGATAAGGATGATATTTATGGCGATGCAGAACTCGAACTCTCATACAAGATTCCCTTGCGATTTGACGCGAACTAACACAAGGATCTCTAACCACAGTGGCACGAGTACCAACATCCATTTCCTCATTAGTAAGTTTCCTTTGGCGGATATGTTTCCGATGTGTTAAAGATCCAGTTGTTATCAATTTATCTTACACATATTGAAATGTACGACGTGTAGGGTGAGTACATTGAAATTTCTTTGAGGATATCTTTCAGTGTATAAGTCTCTAGCTGTCAGTTAATTTCGTTGGCATTCTCCGTAAATGAGAAGCATATCGACTTGTTCTTGGAAGGAATACATCATTCACATTCGTTTGATTCGACGATACAAGTCGCACTGTTCCTGTTAGTGTTGTATTGCGAAACCGTCGAATGGTGTTTACACGTCAACGGCACGTTAGATTGATACGCCGTATTCGACGACTAGTTACTATTTGCACGATATACGAGAGAACATGTGCTTCGATAAGTGCCGAAGTGATAAGGAATACCACTCAATCCATGATAAGAAGATTGCAGCACTGCACTGATACCAATGGTCATCACTTGGAACAACTTCTGTAAATGGACGTTCATGTCACCTTTGTGACCTTCGCTGACCTTCAAAGACCTTACTGTTACACGTAATTGGATTCGTCTCGATCACCGCTATCAGAAAATAGGTACCAAAGTATATCATCCCATTTGAAAAAAAGCAAAGTTGACCTTCATATCTCTGAAGCGATACCACCTAGCAACAAAAAACCGACGTCATATTCTTGCTACCGTTATCCCATGCAACTTTTGTCCCACAAACTTTTCAGCTCCTATCATACTTTCGGAGTTATTCTTGGTGGCAATAGTTAGTGACTCACCGTGTATTTTAATGGCCTGCCATGATTGTACTCATTATCTGAGGTTTTGCTATATTATATAAATATTCAGAACTTGCTAACAGTAAAAAAAGTGCAAGGATTGGCAACTTGCTTCGAATCATCAGATATATGAAACTGTGGTTTTCAGAAAATACAAAACCAGTATTCCGCGATTTCTATATAGCTAAGCAAAAACTGGAATCAGCAAACTCATGTATTTGACGGTAATAGTTTGTACGGCTGCAAACATAACGATTGCATGGGTTAAGTTGTAGGTAAAGCAGCTGGCAGGCTTTGGTTCTTTTGTAGGCTGCTGGGAAAATGCCGTGTACAAAGGAGATTGCAAACAATGTACAATATATATCTGAAGATTGTTCAAGTATGTTGTTCCCACCGAAACTGCAACTAAGATGTCATGTTAAGTGTAGTTATAAAAGGCACCAGATGTATTTGATCAAATCACTGTGTAAGGGTCAGAAGAGATAAGAGCAGACTAATTACAGGAGGTAACTGGAAAGTTATTCTTCCTGTGATCCATATGCGAATGGAACAGACAGAGTCGCTACTGTGGCAAAGTATGTGGAGTGTGCTCTGCCATTGACTTAAGTGGTTTGCAGACTATGGATGTTGATGTAGAAACGTTCAGAATCCCACCTGCACAACGTACAGTAAATAGGAGACAGGACTCTGTGATATTATTGATTAATTGGTTAGAAGATTGGGCCAAGGAAAAAGATTGTCTTCAGTACATTCATATGAGGCATAATTTCCCATACATCAGTCCAAAGGTCTCTGCATTGATAAAGAAAGCAACCTGCAGCATCATTCCACATCTTACCTTGAGTGCTAGTTTTCTATGTTTACTGAGTAGCGTTTCATTAAAAAGGTTGTCTTTCTTCGAAAATGTCCCATTTAATTTCCATGATCGTCCGAAGAATCCTTCCCTCTACGGAATGCTGTGCTCTTAAGGTCATTGCAACACACTTTTAAAACTCGTTTGAAGGCTATCATCACGTCTACCTGATAAGGATTGCCACTACTGCGGCAATGCTATAAAACAGGTTGCTATATTCTGATATTCTGTTGTATGCGAATTACTGCTCAGATGGACCTCACCTCCAGTGAATCATCACAACAAATTAAGTGCCTCATGCTTTGTAGATGCCGACAAACTAGTTAACTGAGAGTCTGACATCAACTTGCAGGCCGACAGCCCTGTGATAACATTAATCACTGATAATATTGATCACTGATAATATTGTTCACATCGAAAATTGTCAAAGCGGGCTGACTTAACCTTTCTCTGCTTGTGCTACAAGGAATGTAACGCGAAATAATGTAGAAATACCTACACAAATATTTCTGCCCGAAAACTGCGTAGTGTTGCCTGTTAGTTGCCTGAAATGAAACTTCCTGGCAGGTTAAAAATGTGTGCCGGACTGAGACACGAACTCGGGACCTTTGCCTTTCGCAGGAAAGTGCTTTACAATATTTTTTTTATTATCAGAATGGTACTATCACGACGCTTCAGTAGACCATACTCAAATCGCCATGTAATATAAGCTGCGAATGGGAGAACAAATTAATTATGATAACAAAATAACAAATAAAACGAGAACGTAGCCGACAAACCACCACCAAGCTCACATGATATCTATCAACAATTATTTTTGTACGGTCTTTTAGTATTTTTTAATTTTATTTTGTGTTTTTTAAACATTTTTATAGTTTGTAATATAATCTAAAAATAGAAGTAAAACGAAAGCAAAGCAAGAAATATCCCAATTTGATTGCAAGGATTGTATACACTCATGTGTATCTACACTTCATCGATATGATGAAAATCAGATGGGAACATACATAACAAAGAGAAACACTAATCATCAGTAACATTAAATTAACCAACACCTTGCCGGCGGAAAACAAGATTTAACATGTTGGCCAAGTGGTCTCGATATCGAGGCATTCGCAAGCACGCCCAATAGGCAGTGACCATGTACTGCAAGAAGTTCACATGATCTCCTCCCTCGCCTCCTACAACATAATGAACGAAGTGTCCCAGCAACCACATAACGGTAATGGGTTTTCGACTGTGGAAAGAAAGAAGAATCTGGGCGAAATATGGTGTTCGTAGTGTATGCAATCTCAGAAGATCGATTAAGGAAGGCCAATTGTGTCCTTCTGCAAGACCAGTTTGCCATATGACCTCCACAAATAAAGCGATGTCGTATCGCATCTTTAGACATACAACGACTACATAAATCCATGTCATGAAGCCCAATACGGAAAAGCCGCTCGTTCGTTGGAATCAAGTTATTTACTACTTTGCACCACGAGGACGCTACGCGCATCTGCAAAATCGGAAGACTGATATTGAACCAAACTGTCGTCTAGGTTGTTTGCGGCAATTCTCGTTCAACGAGGTTCGGGCAAGGGACTGTTTCCCAACGAGTCTTTAGGAATTTCATGGTGAGGACAGGTGTCCATAAGATGTCAGCCCCTAAATAGCTCACTGCAAGATGTAAGTCACGAATGTGTTTTTATTTACAATTTATGCGACCAACATCAATAGGGGGTTCAAGACTAGCAGGATGGATACAGAAAAATAAATGAGATGAATGTGTGAATTTCTTGGGTCATCGTCAAAATAGTCCGGCGCACATATAGCATCTGCGTCTTCCTTCGTATATCAGTCAAGTTCAGCCCCCCCCCCCTCCGGGCTTCGTAATCACGTCATACCGTAAGCAAAATATAAGTCTTTTCCATAAGAAATGACCAGACAATTTTTGTAGTTTCTTCGCCACCATCGAGGGAAGTGGATAAACTTGAGTCACGTAATAAGCTTTGTATAAGACATAAGTATCCAGTATTCAGACTTTCTGGAACAGAGTAAGAGAACGCCTTTCATGCTCTAGTATCACTACCTGAATTTTTTCCGGAACAGACTTCGAGTTGAGCGCCGCCATTTTGAGTCGACATCGATCAATGATGATACCAAGAGACATATGCTGATCAACCGCAGTAGCCCACGGAACAACCGCGTCATCAAAACCTCATAAGGGAAGAAGCTTGTATTTAAGCTTTGCAACCGAACTCTGATAAAAATCATCGATTACAGCAGGATTGTGAAGTAGAACCATCACGCCATCCGCTTAGGCACCAACAACTGTAGTCCCGCTGGAAAGCATCCAACCTGTAAGCTGGGATGCTAGCAACCAAAGTAGGGGCTTCAAAAACAACACAAACAAAATCATTGACAGTCGGCTTCCTTGAGGCTCTGATGGAGACGATTGTTGCAAAACATAAAGCTGCATACCTGGTTGTACCATTCTTACCCCTATAGTCGAGTGCCGTGAGATGGTTTTGGTTGCTGCTGTAACATCCGTCCCTTGTGCGCTTCCTTTTGTAAGACTTCGATAAGGGATTTGAATGTGTCAATCACGACTTTCTGCTTCGGATTCTGGAGGGCGTTGGTTTCACTGTTGACACACGGTGTGTGCTCTCAAATCTGTTTACGGGTATTTCGGCTTCAGGTCAACTGACACCCCCAATAAATATCTGTAGGGGAGTCCCTACAGAATGGGATCTTTGCCTTTTGCGGGCAAAATTGAGCTACCCAAGCACGACTCACGATCCCTCCTCACAGCTTTACTTCCGCCAGCACCTTGTCTCCCACCTACGCTCCACTGCTGAGTGGAAATTTCAATCTGGAAACATCCCCCAGATTGTGGCAAAGCCTTGTCTCCACAATATCCCTTCTTCTAAGAGTGCTAGTTCTGCAAGCTTCGTAGGAGAGCTTCTCTGAAGTTTGGAAGGGAGAAGACGAGGTACTGGCAGAATTGAAGCTCTGAGGACGGGTCATGAGTCGTGCTTGCTTAGCTCAGATGGTAGAGCACTTGCCTGTGAAGGGCAAAGGTCCCGAGCTCGTGTCTCGGCCCGGCACACAGTTTTAATCTGTCAAGAAGTTTCATATCAGTGCACATTCCACTGCAGAGTGAAAATCTCATTCTGTATTGACTTTGTACGCAATCCGATTTCGCTATGTGCATATTGACTACCGAGTGTTCCTCCTCAGAGAACCTCAGTCAGCCCTCTAGCCTACAAAAACCCCATGTCCACTCTACACGTACTCTGCTATCTGAGTAGCTGCTTCCATTGTCTAGTGCACCCCAGACCTATCAAGAGGAGTTCCATAATTCTCCACCACATAACACAGGTCCAGAAATCTGCAGTTATTGACCATCACAATATCGACAAAGTCTTTTGTTGGTACCCTCCACTTGGTTGCAAATCAAAGAACCCCAATCGACTTCCGGTAGGATTTTCCCAATTGTGAGCTCTACTTGCACACCACAAGTGACGCGAACAGTCTTCACCACTTCCACCAGGCACTCATGAGAAACGAGCATGGCCTCAGAATCCCCTGGCGGCGCAAATGCCACATCTTGTAGCCTACCGCACACTGCACCCTCAAGATATGGAGGCACACCCGCAGATGCACTGAGTGGATTTATTTACAACCCCGAACGACAACATTTCAGCTTCTAATAACTAGTAAGCCCCTCCTCCCATGTTCTTGTTTGGACTGTGCACGGCCCCGGCTTGGGTAAGCTGGAAGTTTCCTTGATAGCAGATCCCTGTGGGCGAAACCGGCGGTGCCTGAGGTGTCTCGTGTGCGCGCCGACATCTCCACTGCTGCCACACTCCAAGGCAGCAGCCTACAAACAGCTGACTGCAGCCGTAAGTGTCTTTAGCCGTTCGCAAACTACGGCGCACTTATCAACCGTCCACACATGCCTCACAGTAGAAAAACCAACAAAGTGTTTACAGACTACTTCAGTCAAAACTGAGTGTTAATATACCATATTGGTGAACTTTTCAAATGCCAGCGATATTTTCGTTTCAAATTAATGTCAAGTTCAGATAAATAATTTTTCAGGAATTATTCAGTCTCAAACTTGAAACGTGGTAGCCAAAGTGCTACGTCAGAAACAATACTGAAAAAACTGCTTCAAAGTTATTCAGTAAATTTTGGACGCAATAAATGAAATTTAGCTCCTTCAGAGCTTGGTGACTGCATTTCTACACTGAAGACGGAAAAAAACTGGTAAACCTGCCTAATATCACGTAGGGCCCCCGGCGGGCACGTAGAAATACCGCAACGCGATGTGGCAAGGATTCGACTAATATCTGAAGTACTGCTGGAGGAATCGACACCATGAATCCTACAGGGCTGTCCATAAATCCGTAAGAGTATGAGGGGGGTGGAGATCTATTCTGAACAGCATGCTGCAAGACATCCCAGATATGTCTGGGGAGTTTGGTGGCCAGCAGAAGTGTTTAAACTCAGAAGAGAGTTCCTGGGGCCACTCTGTAGCAATTCTGGATGTGTGGGGTGCTGCAGTGTTCTGCTGGAATTCCCCAAGTCCGTCGGAATGCACAATGGGCATGAACCGATGCAGGTGATCAGACAGGATTGAGCCATGCTAGCCCCAGCTTACGAGTTGATTTAAACCTTGACCATTACTCTGCGTTTGGTTTCCCACAGTTATTGCGGTTATGCCACGGTTTGTCCACTTTCTATGTGTGGCAGCAGCAGTGTGTATTAATATTCGCACCTTTTACTGGTCTGGTGCTTATAGTTCCCGGCTAGCCGGTCGGTTAGTGTGGATCAGCCAGGAAATCTCTGCGCAGCACACTGGGCCAGACCCACTGGCGGTCTCTACACAGTGTCAGTGTGTGTGGGAGCTGTTCAGATTGCTCAAGGGTTTACGGCTTACCGACCCAGGACATCAAAGTTGAGTGGTGATTTACTTACTGAAGCCAGTCTGTTGGCATTGGGCACTTGATTTTCATGGTTCGCTGTTGGGGGGTATTCCTGTGAGCAACAGTGATTGTTCAAGTTGGCGAAAGTTTGGCCACCATCCAGCGGAGTTTAACTGTATTTTGGTTATTTGAAGTCCAAGGGCATCAGCGGAATTTTCTGCCTTCTGGCTGTTAGCATACCAGTTACCTGCCCTGACTGCTGACATAAAATTCAGGTAGAGTTCTTTCCTCACCATGTTGTTGCTGTCCAACACGTGTGTGTAATTTTGACAGCTTATGCATACTTGGTTGTGGGCGGCTATGCCTTTTACATTTTGGCTTTGGAGTTCCTTGTGTACTGTTCGGGTGGAAAACAAGTCGTCTTATCGGTGGCCCGTTGACTGTCTCTTGGTTGGATTGCCAGCAGATTGGATATAGTTGGGCCAACTACCTGTCTACCCTAAGTGAACGTTAATATTTCAAGTGCACACCAACTCCCGGAAACTTCTGAGTGCCACTGGCTGCTCTGCCTTTTCTTACTGGTGTTTGATTGTGTACTTTAATGGCTCATAGCCGATAGTTTGAATTTGTATGATTTTAGTTGGGCTTTAAACAACGGGCCTTCAGCCGTTTTAAAATTGAAAATTTCTTACTTGTGAAGTCTTGCACTGTTTCGGCTTTCAGCCTCATTTAATTTTTTTTCTGGGCTAAGCTTTGGGCCTTCTGCCTCTGAAAATTTATTTTAGTTTTGTCCAGGCGAGACATAAAGCTTTGTGTCGAATAGTCATCAAGGATACACGAGTGTTCCTTCATTTCTGAAAGACAAGACCGATGATACTTGTTGATGGTCCAGCATTGAAATCTGCAGGAATTTGTAAAAGGGTTGTTCTTCTGTCACACTGGATGATACTCTTGTCGTCGTTGGTTCTGTTCATTCAGGATCTTCTTCTGGCCGCAGTTTTGTCAGATATTTTATGTTTTACTGGATTCCTGATATTCAGAGCACACACATGTAATGGTCGTACAGGAAACCCCCCCCCCCTTCTTCACTAGCTCGGAGATGCTGTGTAGCGTCACTCGTGCACCGACTATAACACCACCTTCAAACTCACTTAACTCTTGATAATCTGCCATTGAAGCATCAGTAACCGATATAACAACTGTGCCAGACATTTGTTGTCTTATATAGATGTTGCCGATCATAGCGCCATATTCTGCCTGTTACATATCTCTGTATTTGAATATGCACGCCTATACCAGTTTCTTTGGTGCTTCAGTGTAGTTTAGTATATATTTCGGAGGGACTGTCATAAATCGAGTTATAAGAAGGCAGCTCTCATAATAACAAACGTTGCTTTGGTGGACATAGGAAGCACGAAAGACATCACGACCAGATCCATCACTATCAAAAAGTCAAACAACATTTTAATTAGTCCAGAGTTCAGATAAACAAAGCAGATCTAGAAATTCTCACCATTCTTTTGTATGCAGGGGTCTGATTAATGCTGGTCTAGGAAATCTATTTGTTTGCTATGACATGTGTCTTGATGTTTGTATAGGTGAGTATTATTTGTATTAAATCTTCAGTAATGAGCAATGCCCAATCAGTAATATGTCAGTTGACTCAAGCGTTTATGATTCATGTCTACATTGTGGCCACGTATAAGAGTTGCAGAAGATGCTTCACTTGATCACGTGTAGCACTGTTTTTCGCCAAAACAATATTTGTCAGCCAAAGGCACTTTACATGCTTCTTCATCTGGTTCTTCACAACTACTTTCTGATGTAACTTTACATATTACATGATTCTTCATCTGGTTCATTACTACTACTTTCTGATGTAATTTTACATGTGGAATCAGTTAGTATAAATTCATCTATATCTGTTGTGCTCTACTTATCAAGTTGGAAATAAGCAGGATCATTCACTACACTTTTCCGCTTGTGATCTGTTAATGACTTTCATGAATGACTTTGATGTTGCCATCCTGAGAAATAATGCATTCATACATTACCTTCAGTACTGAGGTTCTCGTTGCTATTTTACTCATTCTGAGGTGCTCGAGGACTTCAATCGCCTAAAACACTAATACAGAGAATGAAAGTAACTTATGTAAATACACACATCAAAAAAGTTTTGCATCACCTTGGTTCCGAGAGTTCCGGAACCTGCACAGAAAATTAGAATAGAGATCAACATAAACATCTGTCGTGCCTTTTTTATTGCTTATCAAAACCACACACTGTATGTTGTACCACCATACAATGAGAGCTTCAGAGGTGGTGGTCCAGATTGCTGTACACACCAGTACCTCTAATACCCAGTAGCACGTCCTCTTGCATTGATGCATGGCTGTATTCGTTGTGGCATACTATCCACAAGTTCATCAAGGCACTGTTGGTCCAGATTGTCCCACTCCTCAACGGCGATTAGGCGTGGATCCCTCAGAGTGGTTGGTGGGTCAATCGTCCATAAACAGCCCTTTTCAATCAATCCCACGCATCTTCGATAGGGTTCCTGTCTGGAGAACATGCTGGCCATTCTGGTCGAGCGATGTCGTTATCCTGAAGGAAGTCATTTGCAAGATGTGCACGATGGGGGTGCGAATTGTCATTCATGAAAACTAATGCCTCGCCAATATGCTGCCACTATGGTTGCACTATCAGTTGGAGGATGGCATTCACATATCATACAGCCATTACGGCACCTTCCACGACCACCAGCGGCATGTGTCGGCCCCACATAATGGCACCCCAAAACAGAAGGAACCTCCACCTTCTTGCACTCCCTGGACAATGTGTCTAAGGTGTTGAGCCTGACCACGTTGCCTCCAAACACATCTCCGACAATTGTCTGGCTGAAGGCATACGCAACACTCATCGGTGAAGAGAATGTGATGCCAATCCTGAGCAGTTCATTCGGCATGTTGTTGGGCCCATCTGTACCGCACTGCATGGTGATGTGGTTGCAAAGATGGACCTCGCCATGGACGTCATGAAGCCTATTGCGCATAGTTGGAGTCATAACACGATGTCCTGTGGCTGCATGAAAAGCATTATTCAACACGGTGGCGTTGCTGTCAGAGTTTCTCCGAGACATATTCTGTAGGTAGCGGTCATGCACTGCAGTAATAGCCCTTGGGCGGCCTGAGCGAGGCATGTCATCAACATTTTCTGTCTCTCTGTATCTCCTCCATGTCCGAACAACATTGCTTTGGTTCACTCAGAGATGCTTGGGACACTTCCGTTGTTGAGAGCCCTTCCTGGCACAAAGTAACAATGCGGACGCGATCGAACCACGGTATTGACGCTCTAGGCATGGTTGAACTACAGACAACATGAGCCGTGTACCTCTTTCCTGGTGCAAAGACTGGAACTGATCAGTTGTCGGAACCCCTCCCTCTAATAGGTGCTGCTCATGCATGGTTGTTTACGTTTTTGGGCGGGTTTAGTGACATCTCCGAACAGTCAAAGGCACTGTGTCTGTGATACAATATCCATAGCGAACGTCTGTATTCAGGAGTTCTGGGAACTGGAGTGATGCAAAACTTTTTTTTGATGTGTGTGCTTTGGTGGGGTATTCTATGCTCTCTTTCTCTGTGCCTCACAAAATATAATAGGAAACTCCGCATGCAACACACCATCTTAGAAGGGGTAACTTCACCGATGTGTGCCGAGAACACAAGCACCATATGTTGTTCCGTTCGCACACTGTGTATGATAGTTATATCATCTGGTGTTCTCCAGGCCCACACTGGAGGAGTTGACCATTATCCTGTCCCCAGCACTTCCTACAATGAACCATCACCCAGTGCCGTTAGCACCATTTTACACTTTCTTGGGATGAAAGACAATCCCGCACTGAATGAGCCAAATGATTGCACCAAAAACATGCTTTACCAGCGGACACATGCTTAGGTTTGCAGTCGTAACATGTGGCTTGTAGTGTAAAGTTTTCTGGTCTACAGTCCAGGAATCCACAGCGTTCCTCACTAAATCGAATGTGTCCTATACTCGCTACCAATCTATCCAGCTCAGGAAAGTTTTCAGGCTTATTAGTGAAGAGAAGATACGGCCGATCTTCCCAACGTATATCTTCCAAAATATTGTTTACAGCTTCCAGCTCGATAACGCTAAGAAAAAGAGCCGACATAGCTGTCTTAACATCCTAAGTATAGCGAGCGAGTAGTACACTGTAATTCTGATCATGATAGAAGTGTTGTCAGACTAACTCATTCCTAATTGTACTTGGTCAGTTATCCTCTACCAAGCTTCTCAGCAGTCAACCAACTACTTGCTCTTATGAATAGCCTCACCTCTAATTTAGCACC